>NC_052955.1:1569815-1712073 GCF_013358895.1 Oreochromis aureus | reverse complement strand
CTGACCTCCCTGGTCTAAAAAACACAGGAGAAAAGAAGGCATCTCAAAATAATCGGCAGCTCACCCCTACTTACTCCGCACCTCACACACATGCCCGACTTTATGCTAAAAGACTGTAGCTGCGGCCGCGCCGTCTGGACCAGAGGCAGGTGCATGGGAAGTCTGCCACACATCCCAACCAGTGCAGCTCTTCAGTCGCCCTTTTGTAGCTCACGGCCACCGCAGGAACCAGTCACATCAGGCCGGTCATTAGGTCCACCAATCACAGCCGAGCCCCTGCACAGGTGAATTTACATACATACGTCACACAACAGAGAAACCAACAGCACACGTAACACTCCCCTTCCTGTGTCTCTCAAATCTCCAACGCCCATCTGAATTGCAGCGTGAGCTGTAAAAACTGGCTCCTCCCCTTCCACACTCAGCCGTCACTTCTTATAACAGGACTTCAGCAGTGATGTCACCGGGCAGTTTGTGGGAAATTCATGACACGTCTTTCTTCTTTTCATTTTGTGTGTTCACCTCGTCTCTGCTCTTTCAGATCCGGCACTTCCTGCTCCGGTGTGATTCCCACTGCTTCTAACTCCTCCCTGTTAGTGTATTTATTCTGTTTCAGGTCGCTGATGTTTTCCCTCATATATTATTATTATTACAGAGCTTCTGCCTTCTCTCACTCCTCTCTAACATAAATCAGTCTATTTCATTGGCCACCTACCGGACTACTTTTTAAATATCACATTTAATTCCCTCAGAGGGACCCAGTGCAAAACTCTAATACAAATATAGATATTACACATATATATTGTATATGTGTAATATATGTAGCTCAACTACACAGATATATCAACAGGTTCTCATCCCTACGCGTAACACACTGTGACAAATCATCAGTGTGTGATGATCGTGGCTCAAGAGTTGGCAGTTCGTCTTGTAATCAGAAGGTTGCCGGTTCGAGCCCCGGCTTGGACAGTCTCGGTCGTTGTGTCCTTGGGCAAGACACTTCACCCGTTGCCTACTGGTGGTGGTCAGAGGGCCCGGTGGCGCCAGTGTCCGGCAGCCTCGCCTCTGTCAGTGCGCCCCAGGGCGCCATCATCAGTGTGTGAATGTGTGAATGACTGAATGTAGTGTAAAGCGCTTTGGGGTCCTTAGGGACTAAGTAAAGTGCTATACAAATACAGGACATTTACGCGTTGGGAATGACAATGCTCTGGAGATATAGGGCCGAGTAGAACCCAGTAGATTCTTAGCTCTACTTATCTGCAGCCTGTGACATCACTGATGCTGGTTCTTATCTGACTCGTTGAATCTCATATTATTCAATTCAATTCAGTTTTATTTATACAGCACCAAATCACAACAACAGTCGCCTCAAGGTGCTTTACATTGTAAGGTAGACCCTACAATAATACATAAAGAGAAAAACCCAACAATCATATGACCCCCTATGAATAAGCACTTTGGCGACAGTGGGAAGGAAAAACTCCCTTTTAACAGGAAGAAACCTCCGGCAGAACCAGGCTCAGGAAGGGGCGGGGCCATCTGCTGCAACTGGTTGGGGTGAGAGAAGGAAGACAGGATAAAGACATGCTGTGGAAGAGAGACAGAGATTAATAACAGATATGATTCGATGCAGAGAGGTCTATTAACACATAGTGAGTGAGAAAGGTGACTGGAAAGGAAAAACTCAATGCATCATGGGAATCCCCGGCAGCCTACGTCTATTGCAGGGTCACCTGGGGTCAATGGGGTCTAAAAGACACGTTGATGGTTTGGAGGAAGTAATGACTGAAGTTAACTCAGAAAGATCAATTGGAGAAAAAGAGTCTAAATGAATATCAATGGTACTGAAAGTAGCTGTAGATAATATTACATCTGTGGGATGATTATGGGTAATTTTTTCTCTAATGATTAAAATTTTATCTGTGAAGAAGTTCATGAATTCATTACTAGTTAACGTTAAAGGAATCTTTGGCTGACTTTTTGTCAGCCTGGCTACCAAAAATTAGCATCTGCATTTCTCCTCCTTTCCACACGTACTGTAACATTACAGGCAGTTCATGAATGTGTTGTATTCAAGGATTTTAACTACAGTGAGCAAAAATCTTTGAATGCAATGAAAAATATTAATAATATCTTAATATTTTCTAAATATCCATTATTAGAAAATAATAAAGTTCCTTTCGTGTAACATAAGCAACATTTTCGTGAAATAAGGGGAACGCTTCATTACAATAATTCCTGACTGTTTAACGGGATCTTTTTTGGTTCTTCAAAACCTAAGACATCCTCCTTCCCAGATAATCTCATGACGGTTTGAGCTGATGGATGAGCTGATGGATGAGCTGAGAACTTCATCTGCATGTGAGACGAGCTCCTTCCTCTTCAGCCGGTGTTGTGCCAGAAAGTTACTTTCAGTGTCAACCAGATTTTTTAAACTGCATAAATAAAGGATATATAAACTGCCAAAAACTGATTGCAGCTTCTTGTTACTGGGATGTTGTTGTTTCTCTGACTTGATTTCATTCATGAAGGAAACATTTGACATGTGTTTCATGTATTATAGACCAACAAGTTATTTACAGCAGTTTAAATATGAGCAATCAGTTTTTGGCACACCGGCCTCCTTCAGCTGCACCAACACTGAAGCCAGCTCGATGTGAGGCTGACTGCATCGCTCGATAAACAGAGGGCTTCATTCTCAGATACAAACATGTGTTCAGCACCTTACAGTAGAAATACAGAACAACGTTCTCCATCAGCAGGATCAGTGTAGAGGAAGTCTCCAAGAACTGTGCAGCTGTTAAAGTGCTTCAGACAGAATCAGGAGATGACACACGGCGCACCTGCCGAACTAACAGCAGGATTATAACTGTGTGTTTTTATTTAGATGAATGCACATTTAAAACTGAGGATTTATGAACCACACACACAGTTTCATTCTCATAATAGGACCTGTTATTTATTTTTATTTTAATTTAACGGGTAAGAAATGTTTGGTCATTTCTTGGTAAAGAGGATACGCAACTGTGATCATCTCGAAAGGAAAAGTGTAGACTTTCCAGTACTTGAACATTACGCCCATCAGGAAGTGTGAAATGTAAAACATGTCCATGTTCTGTTAAAGGTTTGACCAACTTTGACTGAACATGGGGAACATCATTATCATTAATGAACTTATTTATTTATTTTTTATGAACTAGATGCTAATTATTGGTTGCTGGGAAAGTTTTGGTGATTTACAGGTCAAAATGTTTGAAATGTTTATCCATTTATTTTACATTTTCAAAAACATTCAATACAGAAGAAAATATTTCTGCATGTCAACACACTTTAAAACTGTACAAGTCAAAGTTTAGTGAAGCGCCATCTCTTGGTGGCACTCTGTAATCGAATGAATAGACACTCAATGGCCTCTTTATTAGGTACAATTTGCCAGCAGCCAGTTTGACCTTCTTTTCCTCCCGTTCATGGCACCAATTTAAGAAGTTGCTGCAAACACTTTAGTCATATGCCGTCACAGTTGCTGCACACATGACGGCTGCATTCATGACTCTCCCGTTCCAACACATCCCAGAGGGGCTCTGCTGGATTGAAATCTGGTGACTATGGAGGCCACTGTAGTACAGAGAAGTCATGATCAGCCCTGCCACAGGCTGGTGACCTGTCCAGGGTTCACCCTGCCTCTCACCCCAAGACAGCTGGAATAGGCTTATAACCAGTAGGTGGGAAAATCCCAGCAGGTCAGCAGTTTCTGAAAGACTCCTTCAAGTCACTTAAATTCAATTCAATTCAATTCAATTCAATTTTATTTATACAGCGCCAAATCACAACAAAAGTCGCCTCAAGGCGCTTTATATTGTACAGTAGATAGCACAATAATAAATACAGAGAAAACCCAACAATCATATGACCCCTATGAGCAAGCACTTTGGCGACAGTGGGAAGGAAAAACTCCCTTTAACAGGAAGAAACCTCCGGCAGAACCAGGCTCAGGGAGGGCGGGGCCATCTGCTGCGACCGGTTGGGGTGAAAGAAGGAAAACAGGATAAAGACATGCTGTGGAAGAGAGACAGAGATTAATAACAGATATGATTCGATGCAGAGAGGTCTATTAGCACATAGTGAGTGAGAAAGGTGACTGGAAGGAAAAACTCAATGCATCATGGGAATCCCGGCAGCCACGTCTATTGCAGCATAACTAAGGGAGGATTCAGGGTCACCTGGTCCAGCCCTAACTATATGCTTTAGCAAAAGGAAAGTTTTAAGCCTAATCTTGAAAGTAGAGATAGTGTCTGTCTCCCGAATCCAAACTGGAAGTTGGTTCCACAGAAGAGGGGCCTGAAAACTGAAGGCTCTGCCTCCCATTCTACTTTTAAATACTCTAGGAACAACAAGTAGGCCTGCAGTGCAAGAGCGAAGTGCTCTAATAGGGTGATATGGTACTACAAGGTCATTAAGATAAGATGGGGCCTGATTATTTAAGACCTTGTATGTGAGGAGCAGGATTTTGAATTCAATTCTGGATTTAACAGGAAGCCAATGAAGGAAGCCAAAACAGGAGAAATATGCTCTCTTTCTAGTCCCTGTCAGTACCCTTGCTGCAGCATTTTGGATTAGCTGAAGGCTTTTCAGCGAGTTTTTAGGACATCCTGATAATAAAGAATTACAGTAGTCCAGCCTGGAAGTAATAAATGCATGAACTAGTTTTTCAGCATCACTCTGAGACAGGATATTTCTAATTTTAGAGATGTTGCGCAAATGGAAGAAAGCAGTCTTACATATTTGTTTAATATGTGCGTTGAAGGACATGTCCTGGTCAAAATGACTCCAAGGTTCCTCACAGCATTACTGGAGGCCAAGGTAATGCCATCCAGAGTAAGAATCTGCTTAGATACCATATTTCTAAGATTTTCAGGGCCGAGTACAATAACCTCAGTTTTATCTGAATTAAGAAGCAGAAAGTTAGCGGCCATCCAGGTCTTTATGTCTTTAAGACATTCCTGCAGTTTAACTAATTGGTCTGTGATACCTGGCTTCATGGATAGATAGAGCTGCGTGTCATCTGCATAGCAGTGAAAATTTATGCTATGTCTTCTAATGATGCTGCCTAAGGGAAGCATGTATAATGTAAACAGAATTGGTCCTAGCACTGAACCCTGTGGAACTCCATAATTGACCTTAGTGTGTGAAGAGGACTCTCCATTTACATGTACAAATTGGAGTCTATTAGATAGATATGATACAAACCACTGCAGTGCAGTACCTGTAATACCTACAGCATGTTCTAATCGCTCTAATAGGATATTATGGTCAACAGTATCAAACGCAGCACTGAGGTCTAGCAGGACAAGCACAGAGATGAGTCCACTGTCAGAGGCCATAAGAAGATCATTTGTAACCTTCACTAAAGCTGTTTCTGTGTTGTGCTGAGCTCTGAAACCTGACTGAAACTCTTCAAATAAGCCATTCCTCTGCAGATGATCAGTTAGCTGTTTGACAACTACTCTTTCAAGGATGTTTGATATGAAAGGAAGGTTGGAGATTGGCCTATAATTAGCTAAGACAGCTGGGTCTAGAGATGGCTTTTTAAGTAAAGGTTTAACTACAGCCAGCTTGAAGGCCTGTGGTACATAGCCGATTATTAGAGATAGGTTGATCATACTTAAGATTGAAGCATTAATTAATGGCAGGACTTCTTTGAGCAGTTTTGTAGGAATGGGGTCTAAAAGACACGTTGATGGTTTGGAGGAATTAATTATTGAAGTTAACTCAGAAAGATCAATTGGAGAAAAGAGTCTAACTTAACATCAATGGTACTAAAAGTAGCTGTAGATAATATTACATCTGTGGGATGATTATTGGTAATTTTTCTCTAATGATAAAAATTTTATTTGTGAAGAAGTTCATGAAGTCATTACTAGTTAACGTTAAAGGGATTGTTGGCTCAGTAGAGCTCTGACTTTTTGTCAGCCTGGCTACAGTGCTGAAGAGAAACCTGGGGTTGTTCTTATTTTCTTCAATCAGTGAATAGTAAGATGTTCTGGCTTTATGGAGGGCTTTCTTATAAAGCAGCAAACTATTTCTCCAGGCTAAATGATGATCCTCTAAATTTGTGACACGCCATTTCCTCTCCAGCTTACGAGTTATCTGCTTTTAGGCTACGTGTTTGAGAATTATACCACGGAGTCAGGGACTTTGGATTTGAGGCCTTAGTTTTCACAGGAGCTACAGTATCCAGAGTCGCACGTAGTGAGGAGGTAAAATTATTAACAAGATAATCGACCTCTGTTGGAGTAGCGTTCAGATAGCTGCTCTGCTCTATGTTGGTACAGGGCATTGAAGATGATAACAGTGGGTGGATTATATTCTTAAACTTAGTTACAGCACTTTCAGAAAGACATCTACTGTGATAAAGTCTACTCTCCACTGCTGTGTAATCAATTATTGTAAATGTTATCAGGAAATGATCAGACAGCAGAGGGTTTTCAGGAAACACTGTTAAATGTCCAGTTTCTATGCCATATGTTAAAACAAGATCTAGAGTGTGATTAAAGTGGTGGGTGGGTTCTTTTACATTTTGAGAGAAGCCAATTGAGTCTAATAACAGATTAAATGCGATGTTGAGGCTGTCATTTTTAGCATCTACATGGATGTTAAAATCACCCACAATAATTATTTTATCTGAGCTGAGCACTAAATCAGATAAAAGTCTGAGAAATCAGAGAAACTCTGTGTAAGGCCCAGGTGGACGATAGATGATAACAAGTAAGACTGGTTTCTGAGTTTTACAGCTGGGGTGGACGAGGCTAAGCATCAGGCTTTCAAATGAATTAAAAGTCTGTCTTGGTCTTTCGTTAATTAATAGGCTGGTGTGAAAAATTGCTGCCACACCGCCCCTCGGCCTGTGCTTGAGATTTCTGGTAGTTAGAATGACTCGGGGTGTTGATTCATTTAAACTAACATACTCATCCTGCTGCAACCAGGTTTCTGCAAGGCAGAGTAAATCGATTTGTTGATCAATTATTAAGTCATGTACTAACAGAGACTTGGAGGAGAGAGACCTAATATTTAATAATCCACATTTCACTGTTTTACTCTTTGGTTCAGATGTGGATACTGTATTGTTCTTTCTTTGTGATTTTTTATGTTTAAGTTGTTTATTGCTGGTTTTTGGTTTTTTTTTTGTCTTTTGGGAGCTGACACAGTCTCAATGGAGATGGGTTTTTGGGGGTAGCAGGAGGAGAGAAGCTGCAGAGAGGCGTGTAAGACTGCAACTCTGCTTCCTGGTCCCAACTCTGGATAGTCATATTTTGGGGGTTTAATAAATTGGTCCATATTTCTAGAAATGAGAGCTGCTCCATCCAAAGTGGGATGGATGCCGTCTCTCCTAACAAGACCAGGTTTCCTCCAGAAGGTTTGCCAATTATCTATGAAGCCCACATCGTTTCTGGGACACCACTCAGACAGCCAGCAATTTAAGGAGAACATGCGGCTAAACATGTCACCCTGGTCTGATTGGGGAGGGACCAGAGAAAACTACAGAGTCCGACATTGTTTTGCAAAGTTACACACCGATTCAATATTGACTTTAGTGACCTCCGATTGGCGTAACTGGGTGTCATTACTGCCGACGTGAATTATGATCTTACTGTATTTACGTTTACCCTTAGCCAGCAGTTTTAAATTTCCTTCAATGTCGCCTGCTCTGGCCCCTGGAAGACAATTGACTATGGTTGCCGGTGTCTCTAGCTTCACATGTCTGAGAACAGAATCACCAATTACCAGAGTTTGAGGCGGGTGTGTCGCAGTGGGGAAAAACGGTTAGACACATGAACAGGTTGGTGGTGTACCTGGGGCTTCAGTTTAAGACTATGCTTCCTCCTCACCGTCACCCAGCCGCCCTCTTTCCCCAGCTGCTTGGGGTCTGCCGGGAACAGCTAGCGGGCCTACGCTATCTTCGGCTGCACCAGCTACAGGGCCTGGCTAGCTACGGGTGAATGAAGGGTGCGGCCGAGTCTCCAATTCAGTAATCCTGGCCTCCAGAGCTGCAAATATGCTACATTTGTTACAGGTATCATTACTGCTAAAGGAGGCCGAGGAGTAACTAAACATCTGACACAATGAGCAGGAAAGTGCAGGAGGGACAGGTGAAGTAGCCATGGTGCTAACGAGTCGGCTCTGAGCTAAGCTCTAGCGAAACAGTAAAGAGACAGTGAGTGAATACTTTGGCTATAAATTAGGTAGTGAGTACACAGAAAGGGTGATTCAGATGAAGCACGTTAAGATTATACTATGAAAAGGGATGTATCAAAAGATTTAAATTAAATTGCTAAGCAGAAAAGCTACTCAGAAACACCACTGTGTTTGAGCAGGAACAGGAAGTGATACTCTACCACAAAGCGAGCGAACACCAAGTGACAGCGCCACCCGTTCTTCTCCATTCTGCTCAGTTTAAACTTCAGCAGGTCGTCATCATGTCTGCTGCCATGTGACTGACAGCCACAAGCAGCTGAACAGGCACATCGCACGGATGGATGAGTTTTTCTTTCTGCTGGAAGGTGGAAATAAATAAATGTTGTGACCCTGCACACGCTCAGATCAGAAACAGAGAAAGACAGCAGCCGTTGAGGCCTAGACTTCCCCGCTCCTGATCTACATGACTGTTAAAGTCGAACACCACAAAGATGTTTGACTGAAACAGGCAGAATTCAGATAAAACTCTGAGGATCAGGACACCAGGAGCGGATATGTTGCTTTAAGTACGTGAACATGAATGAAAAGATATATGCTGGTAAAAAAGGAGTGTTGTTGTTAAAGGAAAAAATAAGTGAGAGGTGCAGGAAGTCGAATGAGCGGTTTAAATGCTCATAAATGATGATGCAGACATTGATTCAGGCCCCACCTCCAACACTTCTGTGTTATTAACAGGTGTGATCACATCTGGAACTGGTACAAACTGGTTTTAATTAAAAAGTTAAATTTAATTAATGAGTTAAAGATTTATTTAATAAAAACTGAGCTGAGGATGGACCCAGCCTCTCTGGCAGGAGTCACGTCTGAGTATGGAAGTGAAAACTGAGCTCAGCTTTCAAAACATGAGTTCACAGTGGAGTCATTCAGTGAAATTATTATTTAAAAACACATTTTGTATTTTATTTGATGATGTGAAAGATCTATTTGTGACAACATGTAAATAGAAAGAAAGAAAGAAAGAAGTTCAGAGCTTCTGGTCTCAGAGTCAAACAGCTGCAGATTCTTCCTCCTGTTTAATCAACAGCACTCAGGCTGCTTCCTGACTGACACCGTCTGTTTGTGGGAGGCGCAAACACAGCAGGTGGAGACTGAGTGCAGTGCAGCGGTGTCACCAGCAGAGGGCAGTGAACGCAGAGTCCCCTCAGTATCTGTCCCAAATAAATCTCTGACACAGGGGGATGAATCAAATCACCCCTGACACACACACACACACACACTTTTCATTTTAGAAATAAATGCTGAAGCTGAGTGCGTGCGTGCATCCATCAGATTAGCCTTGTGCGCGTGCACAGTGTCAGACCAGTGAGAGATCACAATGGGAGCTGTGCACGTGTTAATGTGCTCGCGGACGCAGTCTATGTTGCCGCTCCTTTTGTTTCATCGCTTTTTTACGCTGGTAAGTTTGTTTTGGATGAAGGGGCGGGGTTAACGGAATGGGCGGGGCCTCTCCTGAAGTCAGCTCGCCCCTACAAACACGTTGATCAGCTGCTGAAGCACCAGAGAGCCGCGAGCTCACCGTCTGCGCGCACAGGTGAGTCGGACTCCACGAGACACCACACGTCATCCACCCAGATCCAATCGGTCTGATTGACCCCAGGTAAAGTCAGCTCAGAGAGAGAGAGAAGTGTGAATGCGTCAATACATAATCGATACTGTGATCAGTGACCCGTGATCGATACTCGGTGAGGGAGCTGTAACAGCTGTGAGCTCTGACAGCGTAACCCTGACGAACGAGTTTTAATCAATGAACCGCGGAGCTGCACGCGCAGTTACACACACGGCTGATAATCCGCCGTCAGCGCCGGTGAGGCCAGTGTTTCCATTTACATCGTCCAGTGGGATTAAAGTTATTCACGGTGAGGCTGTGCAGATAGTGTGCTGTAAAAGTCATAAGAAGTCCTTCACCTGTACAAACTTCATATCATAACAGTGTTAAATATATTTATTGTGTTATTCATGAGAGGAGCTGGGCGCAGACTGTCAGAACAATAGAAAACAATAGAAAACAAAGTTACTTCATAGCTGCTCCGTGTTTAAGACCCTCACAATGTGATCGACCTGATAAACAGACGCTCTCATTAGAGAACATCAGTCCTCTGCAGGAAGTAGAGACTGAAGACCTGAACCATTACTACGGTGTCATTACAGTCGGTGACATCATGGAATAATGAAAATAACATTAAAAGACAGGTGTGTGTGTGTGTGTGTGTGTGTGTGTGTGCAGGAGGAGGAAAGTTTGGGAGGATGAGGCGGAGAGGGGATCAGAGAGAGGATGGCACAACACTAATCACCATGGAAACCAGCCCAGAGAACAACTATGGCACCATGGTAACAGCATGTGGTCAACAACTCCCTGATTGGATTGTAAAATCACTGTAGCTAAAAGATACAAATTGAAGTTTCACCCAAACATGCAGGAAGTCGTCTGATTTCACTGTCGACTCTCAGTGCTGATGGCAGTAAAACCGACACGATTGTCCTCTCGTATGGTCAGCCTGGCTGCAGCGTCACAGGTTAGACCAGCAGGGGGCGACACGCCTCGTTAGGGTTGTACTGGGCGTCAGTCTCTAGTTTGGGCTCGTATTCAGTAAAACATGGAGGCCATCAAGGATCTTCCACGATGGTCTCATCAGCTTATCACAAACCGTTAGCCACGCCTCACTCGTCACAGCTGGTTTCAAAACTTGCACTGAGCATGCTCAGTTCACCTAAATCAGTGACATTACAGTATCTATGGCTGCCTTTTATACTGCCCAGGGCTCATGCTGGACTGTATTCACAGTCTTCACTGTAAAGAAGTTGTTTAAAGCACAAACTTCAATACGACTGGATGGTAAATTTAGACTCCGCCCCCGTGTGATAGCTACTGCACGCAGGGAGGTGTCTGCAGCTCTAAACTGTGCTGGGCCTCAAACTAACAGAAGCTCACAGTTGGTGTGAAGACGGTTCAAGCATGTCTGAGTGAAAGCAGGTGAAGCCCGGAAGCTTCACCACAGCTTTGCTCTCTCTGCTGCTTTTTAATTAAACTGGGCTGTGGCAGGAAACAGGAAGTGCATGATGAGGAGAGACTGAGCGGCTCCACTCGGTTCAGCACTGAGTGATCAAACAGTTGATGTTTGTTCCGCTCTTGCTCTCGTCAGCATGTCTGTCGTCGTCCTCGTTAGCGACAGTGGAGACGTGAAACAGCAGGAAGAGTGGCACAAAGTGTTCAGGAGCAAATAAAAAACACGAAGCTTCCCGCCGCTGCTGGACCAGTACCAGCCCAGATCCACACAAACACGCCAGCGTAGCCTTTGGGTTGGATTTTTGGAAGTGGCTGCAGGTTTCACGAACATCTCGAGAATCCTCAGAGCTGTTCATAGAAAACATTAGCTCAGTGACAGTGAAGCGTTTACCTCCATACCTCATCATCACACGTATCATTAAACAGGATGAAAACTGGGGTTACATAGAAATCATAGCCACACATTAGCCTCAGCGCTACGTTTGACAGCTATGTGCTGACAGCTGAGGTGTTTGTCTTCACATCTGGGCTGCTGCTGTGAGTGCCGACCTGTGATCAGCACTTTTGTTTTGGCTCCTGGGACTTTATAATACAGCCCACGGCTAAGAGTGCTGCTATCTTAGGATTAAGTGGCTTTTCCAGGTGTGTTACCTGATATCATGATTGAATTAGGATTACTTGCTGGTAGGTACATTAGAATAAGGAGGTAATAGTTCACGTTTTTACCAGGAAGAAGGAATAATTCTGTAATTAACTTTAAGTACTGAGTACTTTCTGGGTATTTTAGCAGAAAAGCAAACAAAATGATGTCATCTTACATTGTACATACACTGTACTTTCAGGGGTGTGGGCCATGTTATGAAGTATTTTATTACACATATAACATAAAAATATATGATAAGAACTGTTGTCCTTTTCCTTGTGAGGAGATAAAACAAAGAGCAACAAATGCAGGATCATGTGATCTTTACAAACACTCCAAACTTCAACCAGAACTTTCAGAAGGACAGAAAACACCAATCAGTATATGTATCAATTAGGGGTGGAGCCGAACCCGAATACGGTATTCGGAAAGGTACAAATAACGTGTTTTTTACGAATACTTATTTCAAACAAATACTTTAAAAAATATTTGTATTCGAGAACAAGAAAAACTTTATATCAAAAAGCTGAGTTTCCTTATGAGACCACAGTGCATGACTGGATGAGTGAGTGACGTGTGACAGAGGTGGCTGACACCGGCTGCTCCGCACAGCAACAGAGAGGCTCGGCTGAGCCAAAAAAGACTGAACTGCATCACTATTTTTGTTGAATAGATTTTTTTGTATCATAACTGGGCTCCGGAGGCAGTTTATAACTTTCGCGAAGATCGGGAGATTATTCCATTACGCTGCATTACTGACGTCTGCAGTCGCTATAGGATAATTAACCTTAGCGAAGCTTCCCGTCACTCATTAACTTAGCTGAAACTCCCCACATGGATTTGGGCAACCAAATAGAAAGGAGTGTTGCTGCTGCTGAGCCACTTCTTGGTCCTCCAACAGCCAAAAAGCTCAAGTTCTGTGTGGAAGCATTTTACAGTCAGTGCTGCAGATGAAACCAAAGTGATATGTAATGTATGCAAAAGTCAAATCAGCAGAGGCAGAGATATCAAACATCTGTTAACATCTGCTATGCATAATCACATGCACTTAAGGCATCCTCCTGGTACTGTCTGCCAACCCCCCACAAGCACCAGTTTATCATCACAGCCATGTTCTGCCCCTCAAGTCAGTTTCGCTGTCTGTTCAGCGTGCTCCAACAAGGACGGGTGGTGGTGAGTTCATAATGTTCACAATGGTATTTTATTAGTTGTTGGTTTAACCATGGATGAGGCAATGGCTGTTATGTTATTTTCTTTTCAATGACGTTCCTTATTACATGTTCATTTCTGGATTTATGGAAAAACATCAACTAATATTGCATATCCATAATTATTGTAATGGATGTAATTAAAGAATACTTACACTATAACGTTAATTAGAAGTGTAACACAAAAAAACTGGATTTTTACACCTATTTTGAATTTTACTCGAATTCAAATACAAATACTTTTCCCCCCTCAACAAATACAAATACAGATACAAATGCCGGCTGCTTTGCACATCTCTAGTATCAATATATGTATATATTTATATATATGAAAATACACAGGTATTGGCCATGGATGCTTTTATTTTATGCAAGATGAAGAACATTGATTTTGTCAGTTTTTCCTGTTCATGATGATTCAGTTTTCTGTCGGTTTGAAAGTTCTGTTTCGGGCTCAGGAAAAGATTTCAGTCCCCGCTGCTGCTCGTGCCATCCATCCATCCATCCATCCATCCATTCATCATCCATCCATCCATCCTATATATCCATCCATTCATCATCCATCCATCCATCCATCCATCCTATATATCCATCCATCCAATATATCAACCATCCATCCATCCATCCATCCATCCATCCTATATATCCATCCATCCAATATATCAACCATCCATCCATCCATCCATCCATCCATCCATCCATCCAATATATCATCCATCCATCCATCCATCCATCCATCCTATATATCCATCCATCCATCCATCCATCCAATATATCCATCCATCCATCCATCCTATATATCCATCCATCCAATCCATCAATCCATCCATCCATCCATCCATCCATCCAATATATCCATCCATCCATCCATCCTATATATCCATCCATCCAATATATCAACCATCCATCCATCGATCCATCCATCCTATATATCCATCCATCCATTATATCCATCCATCCATCCATCCATCCATCCATCCATCCAATATATCCATCCATCCATTATATCCATCCATCCATTCATCATCCATCCATCCATCCTATATATCCATCCATCCACCCAGTATATCAACCATCCATCCATCCATCCATGCATCCATCCAATATATCAACCATCCATCCATCCATGCATCCATCCAATATATCAACCATCCATCCATCCAATATATCAACCATCCATCCATCCATCCATGCATCCATCCAATATATCAACCATCCATCCATCCATCCATCCATCCTATATATCCATCCTATATATCCATCCGCAGCTTGCCATCACCAGTGTATGAATGTCAGTCATGTGAATGGGTGAATGACTGGATATGTAAAGCGCTTTGGGGTCCATAGGGATCCATAAAAGCGCTATATCCATCCATCCATCCATTTATCCATTTACCATCCATCCATCCATCCATCCATCCAATATATCCATCCATCCATCCATCCATCCATCCAATATATCAACCATCCATCCGTCCATCCATCCAATATATCAACCATCCATCCATCAGTCATCCAATATATCAAATCCATCCATTCGGTCCATCCATCCAATATATCCATCCATCCATCCATCCATCCATCCAATATATATATCATCCATCCATCCATCCATCCATCCGTCCATCCATCCTATATATCCATCCATCCATCCATCCATCCATCCAATATATCAATCCATCCATCCATCCATCCTATATCAATCCATCCATCCATCCATATATCCATCCATCCATCCATCCATCCATCCATCCATATATCCATCCATCCATCCAATCATATCATCCATCCATCCATCCATCCATCATCCATCCATCCATCATATCATCCATCCCATATATCCATCCATCCATCCATCCATCCATCCATCCATCCATCCATCCATCATATCATCTATCCCATATATCCATCTATCTAATTCATCCAATATGTCATCCATTCATCCGTCCATTTTTTCGATATATCAATAACACATTAGCCCTGTTAGCCCTGTTAGCCTTGCTGCTTGTGCCCTGATCTTTATTTCCTCTTGTGAGCAGGAGAGCGAGAACAGTCCTTATCACATTTTATTATTATTTAACTTGGGAGGAGCAGCAGAGCAGCCATGGTACATAATAAAAATGTAAAAAGGCTAGATTAAACCACTACAGCAGTAAAATAATTTAGAGTGTAATTATTTCGTTGTATTATTACCTCCTTATTCTAATGTTTCTACTGGTACATGTTTGTAGGTAAATGTCATTTCATTTGATTTGACTGTAATTGCAGGTAAAACATGATTCCAGCGGAATTCCACGTGTAGTGGCGGGCCGTGTGAGTGCTGTGGCATTTTTCCACAGTTATGCAAACAGTGGGTTTGTGGTGACAAGTTTACACACGTGAGTCGGCTAATGTAACGAGCACACATGTAAACATTACTCCATATGAATAATTCATAAAGTTGGCACGTCATCTCTGTCCCACAGAAATGAATGGATCGGCTGCTCTGACGCCTCACAGATAAAATGCTTCCTTCGTGCTCTTCACCGTGTTTTTGTCTCTCTTGTGAATGTTAGCGATGATTGGATCGTACAAACAGTGTATCTTCTCCTTCCTCACCTGCAGAGACAAACATGACAGAGCATCGTTCCAGAACAGCGTTCTGTCCTTCAGAAACCTCCTAAAGGTCCTTGTCTCTGCTCAAGGGCCTGCCAGGCTCCATAAATAACTCTGATCGTCAGCAGGATTCAGTCCTTTAAGCTTTCACTGCAAGTCTCACAGTTTCCTTAGAATTACAAACTCTTAGTTTCAGGAAGCTTTGTGAAAACAGACCCTGCTATTTGATTGTTTTCCTCTAAACCTAGTCTGACAGGATTTATTATTTCCCAGAATGCAGTTCAGCCTCAGGATGGGAATGTTTTCAGTGATGGATCGACTCGAGTCGGTGAGTAGCAAATAAAATTGTACCGTTTCAAATGCAGAGTGTTTAGCAGAGGAATCGAACCTGTGATCCTCTCGGTCAGACTTTGTGCTGGTGTGGGAGGAGCCAAGAAGCATGCAGGAGGAGAGCATGGGTGTTAGCCCCGCCCACCACAGGTGGAGGGAGGAGTTTCTGAAAAGACTGAGACACTCTGGACTTCTGCAGGAACAGGTGAGCTAAACAAACACAGGTGGGTCTGCAGGTAAGGCAAACATGGAGGAAGTGAAACTAAACTGTCACATGACCCGTGACGTAAGGAAGCAGCCACCTTCACTTTGGATATCAGGAAATAAATAACAGACATTATATAGTTACTATACAGTGAAGCAGTCACAGATGTCTCAGAGCTTCTGCTTTATCCTGCAGATCTGCAGATACATGATGTTACAGCCGAGACCTTTTGTTTTTGTGCTGTAAACTCATTCAGATAAAACAGAAAGATAACAGAAAGGTAAATGTCCTCGTGTGGTGGCCGATGGCTTTGAGTTCGCCACTGTTGTCCACTGCATGAATGCAGCTGCTCACAACTGAAGCTTCTTTTACCAGACTCCCACCTCTGACCTCTGACCGCAGACACACTCAGGTATCTGTTTACATGAGGCGCGGGTCCTGGAGCGGTGGTGTTGAAAGGAGGCGAAGGACGCTGAGATCTTTTCTTCTTCTCTGCAGAAGGAGGTCCTCCAGACAAAGAAGAGGATCTGTTTTGTCCTCCTCAGTGCTCCGTGGAGTGTGCTCTGTTACTACGCTGAGGAGATCAGCCTCAGAGTCCCGCTGCAGGTACAGCCCACGTCCTCTGCCGCCGTCCTCACGCTCAGCAGCCGTCTCACGGCATGTCCTCTGTCCTCCTGCAGGTGGTCACCGCTCCCATCGTTAACTGGTCTGAACAGATCCTGTCCAAGCTGTCTCTTCCCAATCTTATGTCCCAGGATGTCCCCAACCCCCCGCCCGACTACTACACCTGCCAGTTCAGGACCAACAAGCTGGAGAGGTACAAACACTCAGGACCTGTGTCCCGTGTCACCCTCTTTCTCCTCCCTCACTCTCCCTGTTTCCCGCCTGCAGGTTTTTGGGCAGTAACAACAAAGACACGTTCTTCAAGACGACCCAGAGACACCAGGTGGTGAGTAAAGAAAACAAAATGGTCTCGAGCAACTTGTGGCCATGCCGTGCAGATCACTGTGGTGCACGTAGAAATGAAAACTGAATATTTATGGTGTATTTTAGGATAGTTTGACTATTTCAGAGGACAAATCCAGAAAATAGAAACAGACAAATAAATGTTAATATTTCAAAAAATCTTTAAACAAAAATACACAAACCAACATCTAAGAGTTTTTAATCCAAAGAACCTGAAAGTGTGAATTTAAGATTTCTTGTGCTGCTTCATTAATGACACAAAACCCGAGCAGATGTGAACTGTCTGTTTGGTCGTGTTGGGAAAGTTTCCAGCACAGCTTCAGTAAACTGAGCTGAGAGCGAGCTGCTCTGATTGGCTCAAAGGCAGAAATACCAGCGAACAACCAGATCCAGGATGTATCGGTCAACAGACGGATGCTGCCAGCAGCAACGCCTCCTCCTCAAACAAACTCTGCAAACAGACACACACACACAAATGTCCATGTGTGTGTGTGTATGTGTGTGTGTAGCACTTTATTTCATGTGTCTGTATTTCCTTAACAATCCACTAAAGTTTCCTGAAAACAACACAAACATGTTTCTGTGGTTCTGAATCGAGATGGTTGTGGTGTTCTGCAGGGCACTGTCCTGGAGGCTCTGTTCTTTCTATTAATGCTAAAAGTTTCAGGGAAACAAAGTTTCAGCCCTGTCATAATCAGCCTTAGATATAGTTATGCTAGCTTAGCATGAAGCAAGCTGAGTTCCTTGAAACCCTCATGTCCCTCCAGCTGTATGAGATCTTAGCCAGGACTCCGTATGGTTTGGTGAAGAACGGGGAGGTGGGCGTCGACCGTCTGGTGAACGAGCAGGTCTTCACCGCCGCCTACCCGCTGCACGAGGTGAGATGTACACCACGAGCCTGGTCTGAAGCTGCTGTGGTTCCCAGACTGATATCCAGGCTGATGTTTACGATGTTTGCAGGGAGATTATCAGCTGCCAACCCCCCCGGTTAGTCCCCAGAGTTTAAGCCTGAGGCAGATCCTGTATGCTTACTGGGCCCAGTGGTCCTGCTGGAGACGCTACCAACCTCTGGACCACATCAGGGAGTACTTTGGGGAGAAGATCGCACTTTATTTTGCCTGGTTAGGTAAATATGAGGAAAATCCCTCAGACGTTATATTGTTATTGGGTGACGAGTGTCTCACAGTGTCTGCATGCAGGCTTCTACACCGGCTGGCTGCTGCCGGCATCTGTCGTAGGGACGGTGATCTTCCTGATCGGGTTTTGGCTCGTGGCCACCGACATTCCAGCGTGAGTACAAATTCATCATCAGCGTTCATTTTAAAGCAGTTTGTGAGGACATTCTTATTCATCATGGTTGATGCACCTGTGGTGATCTGTGTTTGAATTTGTAGGAACGAGTTGTGTGGTAGCGGAAACAGCTTCGTCATGTGTCCGCTCTGTAATATCTGCTCCTACTGGAACTACTCCAGCATCTGCGTCACCTACAAGGTACCTGCCACCACCACACCTCTCGCATTTATTTAAATGTTTCAGTTCTCTGGGAGGACACAGGGCGAGGCAAAGCAGCCATGTTCCTTATTCCATCATATTTTCATGCATCACTGTGGTTTCATCTCGCTGATCTCTGTGAGATGGATCGTGGATGTTTCTTCAGAGGTTTCTGTTTCCTGATACGTCTCCTGGCAGATTAATAGTCGGTGCTGTCTACAAGCCAGGAATCTTCTGTTGGAATATTTTTTTTATATTTTTTTGTTGGTAAGAAGTCAAAACAAGAAGAAAATCCTTATATATTCTCTACATGTTCTACACAGGCTCTTTTCATAATTGCTGGCTCACAGATTTTCTCCAACACTGAGGTCAACGATCCTCATATCTGGTCCTGGATGTTTGTTGAGGTTTTGTGTTTGATTTTGGAGAAATGAGCAGCTGTAAAGACCTCAGCTACTCTGACAGAGATCAGATCACTTCTTGGTGTCAAATACCACACTGACCTTCAGAGGTCAGAGGCTCATCGGGCAGTTTAAAAGTGGACAGCAGTATAAAACTCTGTCCTCTGACCTCATCAGGTCCTCTGAGCGGCCACTTAGTTAAATGTTTGGAAGTCAGCACAGGCTGATGTTACTGAGCCATCTGTGTATCCACCACCTCTGCTGGTGTCCCGTCTCTGAAAGGCTGTTGATGTCTCTGCAGGCAGGTCTGCTGTTTGATAACGGAGGAACCGTTTTCCTCAGTGTCTTCATGTCTCTGTGGGCCATCACCTTCCTCGAGTACTGGAAGAGAACGTGTTCATCTTTGTCTCACCGCTGGGACTGCTCCGACTTCCAGGACATCGAGGTGTGATGCCATCGCTCGGCCTCGCCTGCTTGTAATTAAAGTTAACCAGTGGGTTGTTTCGGGGGGTTTGTGAATTTGTGAATTTCACATCTTTGGCAGGAGCGACCTCGTCCAGAGTTCACCGCCATGGCACCGATGACCATGAGGAACCCGGTGACCGGAGCGGAGGAGCCGTACTTTCCTGAAAATAAGCGATTCAACAGAACTCTGACTGGCTGCATGGTCATCATCATCATGGTGAGTCTCCTGAAGTCCTCGTAGCCGACACAGTCTAAGACACGCGTCCACCCGATCTAAGGTCACGGCTTCCACAGGTGTAAAATGATTATTGCATGATGCTGCCAGCAGAGGGTAGGGTCGTTTCTGTTCTCAGAATCTCTCAGAATTTCTGACAGTGGCCCCTCCCCCATCCTGCTCTGGAGCTGGTTTTCACTCCCGCCTCCAATATGTCAACCAGTTCTTGTTTGGGGGTCAGCACTGACATCACTGTGATGGAAAGGGGCTGAAGGTTGGAGCCATCAGGGGCTGTGGGTGGTGCTAATTCTGTCCAACCTGTTATTATGTGGTCATCCATGCAAAGAAGTCGGGACACTGAGTCAAACACAAATAAAAATAGAATGCAATGATTTGCAAATCTCATAAAGTCTAATTTTATTCCCAGTAGAACATGTTGTGTTTAAACTGAGACACATCCTGTTGGATGTGACAGAGAACGGAGCACCTTGAAGCCACATGTGACCATGATGGAGAACCGGCGCTGTCTCCTCTGGGCCAAAACCGATCTGAGGTCAGACCCATCCAAACATGGACACCGCGTCCTCGGGCTGAAGAGGAGAGCAAGCATTCGGCTGGGGGGGCTTCAGTGTCCATGGAACTGACAGCTGGCACATCTGGAAAGGCTCCATCAGTGCTGAAAGGTGTAAAGTGGTGTTAGAGCAACATCTGCTCCATGCAGATGTTTCTCATGAAGGCCTTTGTGTTTGAGCAGGACGACGCTGAACAACAGACTGCATCTATTCCAGCCTCACGGCTTCAGAGGAGCAGAGTCCGGCCACTGAACCGGCCGCCTGCAGTCCAGTGACCAGACAACATCTCTGACCAGAGCCAGGAGCTCATATCCTTTTCACAGATCACAGTGGTTTGTTTCAAAATCAGTGGTTTGTTCAAAATCTGAATTTATGAGATTCAAAATCACTTCCTTCTGTTTTTATTTACATTTACAGACTCAGTGGTGACAAAGATGTTCACACCTACCATCAGCTGTACGTTAGACGAGCTGCAGGTCTCCTACGAGCTTTCTGGCTTCACGTTTCTTCTGTTAGATCATTTAAATTTTAGCCTAATCCTAAACCTGAACAGCTGCTGTTGCCTGTGTGCATGTTAGCAGGTTAATTAAGTTCATGATGTCATACTTGACAGATCCATATCTGGCCAATGAGATTTCTCTCCCATATGTTAACCAATCAGTGTGTCACGACTGGGGCAGCAGTTGTGTGATGTATTGAAGGAGGACCTAAGTTGCAGACAGCGGTGGTGATGCAAGTGAATTTTATTTACAGTGTGGCAAGTGGCAAACAGGAAATGTGTAACAGGCTAGACAAAAACTAAACTGGGAAAAATAGAAACCAAACCTGAAATCATAATATAAGGAGACACGCGGGATGAGGAGCAGAGAGACGCTGAGAACACAAGATTACACAGAATAACAGAGACGGACCCACGAGGAGCAGAGGTAGACGCACTCTGTAAGAACACACACGAGGTAATCAGGAAACAACACACAGGAGCACACAGCTGAACCTAATGGGCATGACGAGACACAGAACTTCAAAGTAAAACAGGAAATCACAAACTGTTTTACAAACAAACTCAGGAACAAGAATGCAGCACCGGGAAAGCACACAGGCAGGAATAACAAAACCCTAAGAACTGTTGAACAAAATACCAAAATCAGAATAAACTAGAACACAGGATAATAATAGGAACAGTAAACACAAAACGCTGGGTCTAACGACCCAGGACCGTGACACACTGTGCATCTACACTTATGAATCTGTCTGTGTCTCGATCTTAAAATGAAATCAGGCGTCAGCGGATAAAAAGTCTGAAATGACTTCTTCTGTGCAGGTCGCCGTGGTGTTGATTTTTCTCACGGGCATCATTTTGTATCGCACCATCCTCAGCATCATCATCTACAAGTCAGAGTACAGCTTCTTCAGCTTCTCTGTGAGTAAAAGGCAGCTCGCCTGCCTTCACCTGGATCCACGAAGCTTCCTCGAGGACCGCAACATCACTGACGCCATCACACCTGTGTGTGTGTGTGTGTGTGTGTGTGTGTGTGTGTGTGTGTTTAGGCTGGAAGAATAGCCAGTTTCTCAGGGTCTGTGTTGAATCTGCTGGTCATCCTTCTGCTGTCCAGGATTTACACCGCCCTGGCCCACATCCTCACCCGCTGGGGTGAGTCTCCCTCCACATCTCAGCCTCGTTTAAAGAAACTTTACACATTTTCATAAATTGTAGGATTCTATGAAAATGTCTGATCTTTTCTGAGACCAGTTTATTAATGAATATTTTAGGAGGTCTAAGACCTTTTAGCTGATAACAAATAACAGCTGCTAACTGAGCTTTTACTGGGTAATCTTGGCTTTTCATTTTCACTACTGTTCAGGTAAAAATAGACAAATTTAATTTGGCGCGCCATTCATTTCATCTGAAGGTGTGTGTGTGTGTGTACCTGTTTAGATATCTTTGTGGGGACCAACAGTCACTTATGGGGGCAAAGTGTCTGTCCCCACGAGTTTGAACCATTTTTGACTCAAAATGTGGTTTTAGTGTCAGGGTCAGGTTATGGTTAAGATTAGGCATTCTTTTTGATGGTTAGGGTCAGAGATGGGCAGTAACGCATTAGTTGTAATGCGTTACTGTAATCTGATTACTTTTTTCAAGTAACGAGTAATGTAAGGGATTACTATTGCAAAAGCGGTAATTAGATTACCCTTACTTTCCCGTAGGAACGCTGCGTTACTGCGTTACTAAAACCGTGATTTTTTGCGAGAGTGTCTCATGACAGTGACGTAAGCGAGTGCGACGTTCGTGACAACAGCTGTCTGCAGATCAACAATGGATAATATATCGAGTGCGGAGAGAGTATGAGCGTGCAGCGTTTAAAGCGTGGAAGTACTGACCTTACTTTGAGTTTGATTCCATAAAAAGTGACAAAAACATTAGTGTCCACTGTTCACTGCGTGGGAAGAAAACTTATTTTTACACCGAAAAAAACCCCTAAACTTCCAAGCAAGCACCAAGTGCGCTACGAGAAACTCGCGGATTCTTCCACTGACCGCTGCGGCACACCTGCACCAGGGTAAACCTCCGCCTACCCCAGTCCTGCTTTACAGGTGAAAATAGAGCAACAGGACCGCTGAGTCTTTGATTTTATTTATTTTCTGCTGTGTTTTACTTGCATCTATTTGAAAGAGTGAGTGTAAACACAAAAACATATTTTATTTTATGTGCTGGAATGTGCAGAAAATAGGTTTAAATGTTAAACAAATTTCTTCCAGTCAGAGTATGTTGCATATAATTTAATTTTTGCTTGATGCATAAAGTTAAAAGATTAAAACTAATAAAACAAGTTTTAAAAAGAGACTTTTCCATTTGATTACATTTTGTATGATGGATTATGCAGAAAAAGTAGAATTGGGCTGAAAGATCTATCGCTTTATCACCTATTCAGGTTGTAAATCGTGTTTTTAAAAAGTAACTAAGTAATTAATTACTTTTGAAAATAAGTAATCAGTAAAGTAACGGGATTACTTTTGGGGGGAAGTAATCAGTAATTAGTAACTGATTACTTTTTTCAAGTAACTTGACCAACACTGGTTAGGGTAAGCAGCTAGGATAAGCATTATGTCAATGAGATGTCCTCACTAAGATATGAAAACGAGAATGTGTGTGTGTCTGTGTGTTCCTGTCAGAGATGCATCGCACTCAGACTAAATATGAAGACATGTTCATCCTGAAAGTTTTCGTCTTCCAGTTCGTTAACTTCTACTCGTCTCCGGTCTACATCGCCTTCTTCAAAGGCAGGTGCGAGCCACCGCCGAGCAGGCTGATCAACATTAAACTGATGAAACTCACCTCGGCTGGTTTGTAAAACCTGCTGATTGGTTGTTTGTTTCAGGTTCATTGGCTACCCTGGAAATTACAACACTTTGTTTGGAGTCCGCAACGAAGACGTAAGTTGATGATTGTGGTCATGTGATGATGATGATGATGTGATCGTCTTAGCCTAGATGGAAGTAGGTCAGATCTCTTCACCCAACAGCCTCAGATACAACAGTTTTGGAGGTCGTTTCCAGCTGTTTTTTTGAAATGAAGCACCCAAAGCAGCACGTCTGAATTTATAGTAGGGTACCTGCTGATCCTTCAGCTGAACTTGGCCTGTCTGAACTCACACTGCTCTCAGCTGCATGAATAGATGAACCACTAAACTCCGCCTCTCTGGCTGTGTGTTACAGTGTGGAGCAGGTGGATGTCTCATTGATCTGGCTCAGGAGCTGCTGGTCATCATGGTGGGAAAACAGCTGATCAACAACATCCAGGAGTTCATTTCCCCGTAAACAGACACACAGAGATACACAAACAGACTGCATCCTGGTGCCAGTGTGTCTCAGAATACTGGTGCATAATGCACAGTTATGTGGATTTGTGTAACCAAGCGCACTCTTGGGTGCTTTGCAATGATATGGACTCATTATTTGCAGGAAGGTGAAGTCATGGTGGCAGAAGAGGAAGATGAATCCTCAGCTGAAGGAGGCGGGACAGGAGGCCCAGAGGCAGGAGGAGGCTTCTCCCTGGGAGGCAGACTACCAGCTGCTGGTCTGTGAGGGACTCTTCAGCGAATACCTGGAGATGGGTGAGTCCGGATTTATCCTCGCATCCTGGGAGATGTAGTGTTTCATACGAGTCTGGTCTTCACTGTAAATCCTCCTCATCCTTCACAGTGATTCAGTTTGGGTTCATCACCATCTTCGTGGCGGCGTGCCCCCTCGCTCCTCTCTTCGCTCTCATTAATAATTGGGTGGAGGTCCGTCTGGACGCTCAGAAGTTTGTGACTGAATACCGCCGCCCGGTGGTAGAGCGAGCTCAGGACATCGGCATCTGGTTTCCTATCCTGCAGTTCATCGCACACATGGCCGTCCTGAGCAACGTAAGAATGTTTTGGTTTTTTTACATCTGGACGAACAGTTAGCATCCAACCCTGTTGATGTCATTCCCACCTGTTCAGCTAGAAAAGTCCAATTTGTATTTCCAAATTTAGCTCAAAACATACGTTTTATTCGCACCACAACCATAAATAATGATCCTATAAATCAGCCGCCAGTGAATCTGAACTTGTATTTTCAGGCGTTCCTCATAGCATTCACGTCATCCTTCGTGCCTCGACTGTACTACCGCTACACCAGAGACAGCACACTCAGCGGCTTCATCAACTTCACTCTGGCTACATCACCACTCAGCTACCAGCAACAGCACAACACATCCTGTAGGTAAGCATCTGCACCACAACACCACCACCAAGAACCACATGTCCATGGGCAGGCTGAGCCCGGTCGGACAGTCATGGACTTCATTTTAGCCCCAAAACAGTCATAGTCATAAGATCACACAAGACCAGGCATCTCAGCAGCTTTGAGATTGGGCTCAAAGGTGAAATGTCAAGTTTTCAAAGAAAGAACTTTGATTAGAGATCTAAAACACGATAGCAAAGTGTCCTGATTCTTTTAACTTAACGTCAGCAGCCACATCTTTAAATAAACACACATAATTTTAACACTGAGACACAAGTGTGTGTCATACTTATTCAATTCAATTCAATTCAATTTTATTTATATAGCGCCAAATCACAACAAAAATCGCCTCAAGGCGCTTCATAGGTACAGTAGATAGCACAGTGATGAGCACTTATGAGCTCATCACTGCCAGCTCAACACTTAATCTTTATTCATCCTCTTTGGTCATTAGCCACGTTATAGACTCGTCATATGACACATAATGGAACAGGAATATCATTTATTTGTAGGTGCACATTTCCCCTGACTAAGTAATGTTTGGGCTAAAACTGGGCTCTGTCTAACACAGGGGTGGCTGAATTACATTCAGCTAATGTGGGACTGAAAGTAGATTATATTAGACTTACTGGTCCCACATGATCACAACACACAGTGGTTGTCATGATCAGCGTTCGTGGACTGAATGGTCTGCGTCTCACCATGGAAGTCACGATGGACCTGCCCAAGGTCTGCAGGAACACCACAGGTGGTTAAACGGGTTTATATTGAAATGGGTGGAAGCCTTTTTTTTAGATGTGTGTTCAATGAGATCCAAAGACAATTCAGTTTTATTTATACAGCACCAAATCACAACAACAGTCGCCTCAAGGTGCTTTATATTGTAAGGTAGACCCTACAACAATACAGGGTGGGCCATTTATATGGATACACCGTAATAAAATGGGAATGGTTGGTGATATTAAAGTCCTGTTTGTGGCACATTAGTATATGTGAGGGGGCAAACTCCTCAAGATGGGTGGTGACCATGGTGGCCATTTAGAAGTCGGCCATCTTGGATACAACTTTTGTTTTTTCAATAGGAAGAGGGCCATGTGACACATCAAACTTATTGGTAATGTCACAAGAAAAACAATGGTGTGCTTGGTTTCAACGTAACTTTATTCTTTCATGAGTTATTTACAAGTTTCTGACCACTTATAAAATGTGTTCAATGTGCTGCCCATTGTGTTGGATTGTCAATCCAACCCTCTTCTCCCACTCTTCACACACTGATAGCAACACTGCAGGAGAAATGCCAGCACAGGCATCCAGTATCCGTAGTTTCAGGTGCTGCACATCTCGTATCTTCACACCATAGACAATTGCCTTCAGATGACCCCAAAGATAAAAGTCTAAGGGGTCAGATCGGGAGACCTTGGGGCCATTCAACTGGCCCCGACGACCAATCCACTTTCCAGGAAACTGTTCATCTAGGAATGCTCGGACCTGGCACCCATAATGTGGTGGTGCACCATCTTGCTGGAAAAACTCAGGGAACGTGCCAGCTTCAGTGCATAAAGAGGGAAACACATCATCATGAAGCAATTTAAAATATCCAGTGGCCTTGAGGTTTCCATTGATGAAGAATGGACCCACTATCGTTGTACCCCATATACCACACCAAACCATCACTTTTGTTGTTCCAACAGTCTTGGAGGATCCATCCAATGTGGGTTAGTGTCAGACCAATAGTGGTGGTTTTGTTTGTTAACTTCACCATTCACATAAAAGTTTGCCTCATCACTGAACAAAATCTTCTGCGTGAACTGAGGGTCCTGTTCCATTTTTGTTTTGCCCATTCTGCAAATTCTGTGCGCCGATCTGGGTCATCCTCGTTGAGATGCTGCAGTAGCTGGAGTTTGTAAGGGTGCCATTTGTGAGTAGCTAATATCCGCCCGAAGGGATGTTCGACTAATGCCACTCTCCAGTGACATGCGGTGAGTGCTACGCTGTGGGCTCTTGCTGAATGCAGCTAGGACAGCCACTGATGTTTCTTCATTAGTGACAGTTTTCTTGTGTCCACATTTTGGTAAATCCAACACTGAACCAGTTTCATGAAACTTAGCAAGCAGTTTGCTGACTGTAGCATGGGAGATGGGTGGTCTCGTAGGGTGTCTTGCATTGGAATCTGCTGCAATGACCCGGTTACTGCGTTCACCAGATATCAACACAATTTCGATCCACTCCTCACGTGTTAACCTCTTCGACATGTCAATGGCTGTGAACAAAGAGAAACTTGTAAATAACTCAGGAAAGAATAAAGTTACGTTGAAACCAAGCACACCATTGTTTTTCTTGTGACATTACCAATAAGTTTGATGTGTCACATGGCCCTCTTCCTATTGAAAAAACAAAAGTTGTATCCAAGATGGCCGACTTCTAAATGGCCACCATGGTCACCACCATCTTGAGGAGTTTGCCCCTCACATATACTAATGTGCCACAAACAGGACTTTAATATCACCAACCATTCCCATTTTATTACGGTGTATCCATATAAATGGCCCACCCTGTACATACAGAGAAAACCCAACAATCATATGACCCCCTATGAGCAAGCACTTTGGCAACAGTGGGAAGGAAAAACTCCCTTTTAACAGGAAGAAACCTCCAGCAAAACCAGGGGCGGCTCGGTTGGGGTGAGATGAGGAAGGCAGGACAAAGACACGCTGTGGAAGAGAGCCAGCAGACAACTTTTTACGTTTGTATTTGACAACCTAATCTTGACGTCATTTCGACATCTGTGACGTCACCTTTCATTTAACATTTGGTTGGTAGGAACAAAATCCTGAAAACAAATTCACTGTTGCTGTTGAAGTTTCGAGTGCTGTAGATGAACCAGAGAGCCTTCCAAACTCTGTCAAGTGTCTAAATGTTTACTGCAGCTCATTTTATTTATTCTGTAAATTTAAAATGCTGGTGGTGCCATAATGTAGTGGTTTACAGTGCTCTGCCGTTAAATCCCAGCAGGAGAGACAGAGGCTTTTGGGTTTGTGTCCGAAACGTATCGGGAGTGAAACTGTGCCACGTGAAAGAAGAAGCTACCTGCTGTGGATGAGTAGCACAGTACCTACTGCAGGTGATCGATGTGTGGTTATCTTACACAGGTATCGGGGTTTCAGGGATGAAAACGGTGAATACCTGCCAGAGTACTTCCACCTCCTCGCTATACAGCTTGGTTTCGTCATCATCTTCGAGGTCAGTGTCTCTCAGACTTCACTGAACCCCAAGCAGCTTGTGAACTGCTGATCGGCAGTCCGCACATTGAAGACTTGTCCCATTTTTCTTCCTCAGCACGTGGTCTTCTTCATCGGCCGCTTAATAGATTTGATGGTTCCTGATGTGTCCGAAGAGGTGGAGATGAAGATAAAGAGGGAGCACTACATGGCTAAAGAGGCTCTGGCTGAGAACCAGGTATCGAAGTTAACAGACTGTCACATGATGGTTTGTCTCACAGTTTGGTTTGCCACAGTTTAGTATCGTGTTCTATGCCTGCAGTCTCTGGGGAAGACCATGATTCCTGGGAATGGGGAAGCCCCGCCCAGTGAACTGCGACAGCGTAGATCCAGAATCTCTCCACAGGAGAGCGACCCACCGTCACCGAACCTGGAGGAGATCGCAGAGGAGACTGAAGCAATATTCAGCTCCTAAGACAAAGCTCAGGTGGACTTGGGCTACCTCTACAGCACCCAACGCTCGTTTTTAACCGCTCACTGCTTTTCACTGTGCCTGTCATCAAATAACTTAACTTTTTAACTGTAACGTACTATTTTCAAAACTTGCCATGTTTGTTGTAATTGAAGTTTCTGAGTTAAATGCTAAATGTTGCTCAGCAGCTGGTAACCTGATGGGAGGCAGTTAGCGAGAGCGCTGTAACATGAGCTGGGCTGTTTCATGTAATAAACATTTGGATATCTGTTACACATAAACCTATACATATCCAAACACTTTATGGGTGATTACAGAAACATAATCATCAGTGTTGGCATGAATTCACTGTGGATGAGGTAGCTTCTCTCACACTGTAGCTGAATGTGCTGTTTATGTGTATTTGAGTGCTTAGTCAGATATCTTGTGTAGTTTAGCTTCTACTGCTGAAAGGTTTTAGTCTATTTTCTAATAAAAATTCATGGCCAAGAAGATTTACATTATTTTTGGTATTTTCCATTTTTTCAGTTTATTGTTTGTTGTTCTGTCTAAAACTGTGTAAGCTCAGCATGAGGACCACTGATGGGAGTGGTGATTAGATGTTCAACCATATCCTCCTGCAGAAGAACGGGGCCCAACAGCAGCTACCTCCATCAGCAGAACAGATCCCCACAAAAAATATTTGAGGAACGTTTTTCAGATACTAGTGTGGTCAAACTTTTGCACAATTGGATCTGCTTCCAATATTCCAGTGCCAGATCTGACTGGACAGCCCCAGAGGGCGACATGAAGGGGCCTGAACGACCCATCATTTACCACGTGTTTCCCAGACATGGATTAAGCCCATTCCTAAAGTAACAGAAAAGTTCAATCTCCACTGAAAACAATTTTAGTCTGAAAAAAGGCTCAACCCAAGCCCAGAGAACTGAGCCATAATTTTACAACGTTATACTGCACTAAACGTGTATTACAAAGTAAAGTCTAAACAGATATCTTAACTGTCACTGTTTTAATCCAATTCCATTTTATTTATATTGCACCAACAACACAACAACAGTTGTCCCAAGGCACTTTATAATGTAAGTTAAAGCTCTACAGTAATAGTAATTTGAGAAAACCCCAATAAACAGACGCACCCTTGTGAGTGAGCACTTTGGTGACAGTGGGGAGGAAAAACTCAGTTTTATCAAGAAGAAACCTCCGGCAGAACCAGGCTCAGGGAGGGGCGGCTCCCTGTTTTCTTTCCTGGCTGGAATGATTTCACAGCATGTTTAATCATTTTTAAAAACAAGTTTATTTGGTGTTTTCCTCCATTCACACAGGGTCATAATATACGTGCACCTGTCTGGATATTTGAACGCTCTTCTTGGCAGAAATGACAGGGTTAATTTAAATTAGTTGGTTTTCTGTTACAGACCCAGCTTTAAAGTCCACAAATTCTCGACAGGGTTGAGGTCGGGGCTTTGGGAAAGCCATTTCAGAAGCTAAATGTTGGCCTGCTTTGTCCAAAACCAGTTCTGATGAGTCATCGTCACAAACCAACTGTGTCAGAGTTTCTACCGTCTAGCTGTTAGTTTGAGGTGAAGGTGAAGAATTTGGAGATAGTCCTCCTCCTTCATTATACCATCCCCTGTGTGCAGTCTACCAGAACCACTGGCAGCAAACAGCCCCACAGCGTGACGCTACCACCCTCGTGCTTGACAGTCGGTACAGTGTTCTTAGGTTTGAAGGCCTTACCTTTACTCCTCCAAACATTCTTCTTGTTATTTTGACCAAACAGCTCAGTCTTTGTCCTTCGTTCTTTGACCATCAGTCTTTTCTCCAGAAGTATTTGATTCGTCCATGTGGGCAGCTGCAAATTTCAGTCGAGCTTGCAGGTGTTGATGTTAGAGTGGGGGCTTGTTTCTGGGTCAGCATCCTCTCAGTCCATGATGATGTAAAACTGGGTGTCCACCTTTCTGCAGGCTTGCCCCTGAACATCCTACCCAGTTTCCTCTCAATGGAGGGTGACAAGTTCGGATATTCTTCCAGATCTTGGCAAAGTGTTGAAACATCAGAATAACTTACATACAAATGTCCTGGAGTCTGCAGCTGTTCAGAAATTACTCCTAAAGACTTTCTTAACTTGTATAAATCTGCAGTTGTCCTTCTTAGACCTTCACAATGTTCCCTGAACTTTCTCACTAGACAGAAGTTAAGACTTCAGCACCATTTATTAAAGTATTTGTCTGACTTTGCACCTGTGTGGAACAGAGAAAATACATTTAAAGATGTGTAGTGTACAATCATTCCAGCCTGGGAAAAGAACTGGCCAAATAAATCATTAAAAGTCCAAAATTACTCCGACATTACAATGAAAGGATAAAGACGTCTGACCACAACTGTAGATGCTTTATTCATATCACTACACCAAAAATACAGTATTGCTTATGAACAGAAAGACTTTTGAAAAAAGGATCTTTTGTCTCAAAGACCTTGTGTGTTTTATCAGTTTCTCAGACAGAGAAGCATCTGGGCTAACATTTTGTAAATGACGTGAGGGACAGACAGAGCTGTGGTGAGGTGTGGCCACATGATTTAAACGGAGTCAGTGGTGTCATCCAAAGACAACAATGGGCCAAACATTTATTGGCTTCAGGATTATGACATTTTAACAACTGTTTCTATTGTTTACTTTGTATTTTCCATTCATTTTAACAATTCAATTTAGTTTCGTGTGTTTTCCACGTTCGTGCTGTGTTTTCATTACTTATATTATAAATATTTCATTTCAAACTGACTTAAAAAAAAAAACATAATTAGTAAAAAAAGAAGTTAGTGTGTGATTTTACCGGTCAGGCGCTCTGCGGGCAGCTAAACCCGCTGTGTGTGTGACGTGTAGGACCTCCTCCTCCAACACACAAGCAGCAGTAATGGCGGACTACGACAACTACGATGAACGGGACCGGGCCTACGGCAGCTTCGGCGGCGGCAGAGGGTGAGTTTCCACCGCGCACGGCAGCTATGTCGTGTCCTCGAAGAACAAACCCGACCGGACCGTCGCCGTGTTTCCCGCTGCTGTCCGCCCCGAGTCAGGGGAGCAGGCTGTCTAGGCCCCGGAGCTCGACACGCCCCGCGGTTACTGAACAGGCCGAGCATGCGTGAGGGTATCCCGGAGATATCAGCCGGGAAACACCGCGGTCTCGTAGCTAACATGCTAACGGTTAGCGAGCGGCTAGCTAGATGGAGACAGTAAGAACAGGCTCTCCAGTGTGGCGTGGATCGCCCCGCAGCTTGGCGGTACAGATACCCACTCAGCGCGTGTGGTTGTGAGGCGGTGGGGGCGACCGGCGGGGAAGGAGGCCGCAGCAGGTTCAGGTGGAGGCGGTGGCGGAGCTGCAGGCTGCCCGCATGGCTGCATCATGTGTCCCCTGCTGCACATTCATCCACGTCGCAGTCAGAGCTGAGAGTGGGAGTCGGTTAGAGCCGGTAGATGCGGTTACCGTCAGGTCAGCGGTTGTTTTCCGCTCTGTGGCACTGCATGTTGTTATCTGATTGCTGATAAACGATAAAAAATAAAAAAAAAACAGTGCTTTTTTTTCGTGGAGGGAGGGGGCTTCGGGATGTCTGCAGCACACAAAGCTTTAACATCAGCACAGGCAGGAGTCACCTGTGAGAAGATCGGACTGATGTTCTCTCCTTTATCACAGACTTCATGAACGGATTATCAGAATTCTTTTTTTTTTTTTTTTTTTTTTTTGCCGAAAGTTTGCTGAGATTAATTTTTGGTCGATTAATTGTTTCAGCACGTCTTTATTTCTGTTTCTTCGGGAGCACCGAATCAAATTTTAATCAAAGTTTAGAGACTGATGAAGAGTTACGGGGCTGCTTTTCTTCATCAGTTGTTCTGTCAGGAGCTGAATCTGATGAGAGGGGAAAACGTTGGGGCTGAAGTCTATATTTTAGGAGTGGAGGGAATTCCCCTCATTGCATGCTTCCATTGGAGCAGGGGAGGCTGTAGAGTTTGAAGGAGTCTGGGCAGATTGAGTGGCTGAGCCCTGCAAAGACAATACATCAAACAGAAACCAGACTGAACTGGGTGAAGGTAATATCCGGTAAATCAAACTGTCCTAGCTTCTGCTTGAGCATCTTCTCAGAGCACCGAGGTCCATGTCGGCACATGTTGAAGTCTGTCTGTGTTTGAAACAGTAGGGGGTGCTGTAGTCCTGCAGGGAGGGAGCAGAGCTCCAGATGTTGATTGTTCTTCTGGTCGCTCTGCACCGCTGTCCTGAACGTTATTGGACCTCTGTCTGTGGGGCTTTTTTGTAATACAAGTGAAAGATTTATGTATAACTCTTTTTAGGACGATCTCCTGATGGCTCCAAAATGAGGCAGAGCGGACTGTGAGTGCATGAAGCTTTGTTTGAGGGTGTTAGACGGCTGATTTCAGATCTGAATCCAGACTGTTGCTTCAAGAGGTTAGCAGCTGGCTCCATGTCAGTAGGTCAGACTTTTACTGGTTCATAAAGAAGCTAAATAGAATCTATAAGAACCAAACGTCTATTATTAGATTTATCCATCCATTTCCATATTAAATCTGTATCTGAGGGCAAAACAGAGAAGCCCAGTCCCCTCTCCCCAGCCACCTTCCAGATATCCCATTTATTCCCAGGCCAGCCAAATATAATCTCTCCAGCGTGTGTGGTGCCCGGGCCTCGGTGCAGGTGTTGTTTATATTAAATCTGTATCTGGGAAAACGAGTCCCAGTTTCCAGATATCCCATTTATGTTGAAGCCAAAGCTAGTAGAAGGTGTGGCGTTCTGCATGTGGCTGGCATGTCTGCTACTGGGAGATGCTGCTGCTGCTGGCAGCCTGTAACAAAGCCTCCAACAAGTCATTTAAAGCTTCATCAGTTTCTCTGCTGTTGCTGTGTTTAAGGAGAAAAGGTGGTGTGTGGGAGCAGCACAAATCTTTGCTTCAGTTTAAACGACTCCTGCAGGCAGTTTAAGGTAACACTTTTGGCGTGTGAATGTGGAAACACTGTGAGAGAAATCTAAGGAGCTTGGGGGCGAGCTTCTTGGATGAGAGGTGAACCGTCTTCAAGCAACTTAAAGAAGTCCAGACGCTTTTCTTTCCAAGCTCCTTAGTCTACGATGACCTGGATGACTGAGAACCTTCACAGACACTGTGAGAGAAAACTGCTCCACGGTGAGGGTCTGTTTCAGCTTGACAGGGGAACCCTGTCTGAAATACTTTATTACTTTATTATTATACTTTATTACAAAGGTCATCAGGTCATCGCTCATGTTCAGGGCTTTTTGTGGTGGCTGCGTAATATAAAGTGTTGCAGCACTCACTTCGAAGACGCTGTGTTAGGACGAATGCTGGAGGCTGATAGTGGGCCTGTGGGGGTGGGCGGTCCTTCTGTGGTCAGGCCAAACAGTCTGAGAAAGCCTCAGTTTGATCAAACCACAACACTTCAAACAGTGCCGGTGCTTTTCCTTTGCCAGCATGTTTTATATGCAACGCCTGATTTTAGCTGCGCGTCTGTATCATAGCAACAACAACCGGTCAGCGATGGATGCAAATCCAACTCCAAATAGCAGTGAGCAGGAGCCAAGCTGGCTGACTTTGTTCATGTAGAGCAGGCTGACGCGCTGCAGTGATCAGCTCCTACATTTAAACCCCAAACTGCACTTTCAGAGCTCCTCTGGCTGTGTTCCTGCTTCATCAGAGCTCCATCAGTGATCCAGGAGCAGCGATCCAGGTGCAGGGTGGAGCAGCACACAGCAGAGCGATAACCAAGTGGCTCAGAGTTTTGAATCGGGTTTGTGGTTTATAATTGTTTCAAAGTTTGAGTGGCTACAGAGGATTAAACCAGCTGCTCTGAAACACACAGATCTACACTGGCAGGCATGCAGTAGCATGTCGAGCAGACGGAAATATTCTCTCATTTTTGGAGTTCTTTACCCGATAAGAACCCAACAGGACACACATTTACCGGCATCATAAACACACCACTCCCGACCTTTGAAGCGTCATAATTTCCAATTATGAGTCCTTGATTATTTTTGTTGTTCAGTTGGTGGAAATCTGCAGATTTACCCGTTATAATAATAAGTTAGAGCAATAATTCCTATAAATGGATATAAAACTGAAGATGTGCACTTACATTACATATCACACATTCAACATGTCCCAGACCGCTGTTTGCTTCCACTAATGGGTTTGCAGAAATCACAAAAAACCACTCCAGACGCACGCTTTGTGATCTGATCAGCTGTTCCTGCACTTCCTACGTTGGAGCATACGTCATAACGTTGTGAGCATCAACTGTCGTGTGGTTTCATGTGCGCCTTTAGCTGTGAAAACAGGAAGTGATGTCATTTTTGCAGGAACTGTAGTTTCTTTTTTCCTCCACCAAAGCCTATCAAAGCTCCACTGGTGCTGTTGAAAAGTGGAACACTGGAAACAGTTTATTTTGATGCACGTGCTGTCTGTTAGTCAGTTTATAAAAATGAGTCTCAAAAATGAAATTATGAAGACTCACATATTTCCTGTGGTTGGAAACTATTGTGTGCAACTTTTCTTTCTTACAGTTTTGATATTTCTTATTGGTTTATTCCACTTATTAAATAATGTGTGTAATTACAGTGGACATTTTACAGACATTATTAAAGTTTGACATATAAGCTTGCTGTTGATTTATTGATGAATAGTAAGCTAATGAGTGAAATGCAGAGGAATTGGTTTTAAAATGTGTGTAAAATGTAAATAAAGTGAAAGCAAAAAACAAGCACAAAGATCTGGTGACATATTTTGTGAGAATTATTGCAAAAGATTATTTTTTTCTATGATCATTCATTTGGTAGCCCGACTGGAAAAATCGCTAGCCCGGGACTACAGTATTTGGATATCAGTTATTAAAGTTCGACATATTTCCTTTCAGACAGATTTCCAACATTTGTCATATGTGGATTTGTAATTATTATTATTACTTGTTTACACAGTATTTGGATATCAGGATGTTTTTCCTCCGGATTTCCAACATTTGTCATATGTAGTAATTTTTTTAATCTTCATTTATTGATTTAATTTCATTATTGATCATTTTCATTAACGAAATCGACAGAGAGCCAGTATCGTCCGACTGCATCGTCTGATTTGTCAGGCTGTCCTTCCGTTTCACGAAACGACCGTGAACGAGCGACCGAGCTCATAAAGTCATTGGGAACGCATCACGGGGCCGAGGGCAGCTTTTAGGTGTTTCTGTCCCCGCCACTTCCTGTTTAGGCTCTTAAGCGAGCACTCCCAGTTTGGAAGACCAGTGAACTTATCGTGTGTAAAGTTGTCTTTAACTCTGCTCCAGTCTGAGCTCTATATCCCACAATCCTCTTTACTTGTGTAGCTGTCTGACGATCCTCTGTCCCCCCTCCCATCAGGCCCCGTGGCGGCAGCGGTCCCGGAGGCCCCAGGAAGCAGAAGGAGCTGCCGACAGAGCCTCCGTTCACGGCGTACGTGGGAAACCTGCCATTCAACACGGTGCAGGGAGACATCGACATCATCTTCAAAGAGCTCAACATCCGCAGCGTCCGATTGGTCAGAGACAAAGAGACAGACAAGTTCAAAGGTTCAGATGGGGTGTGGGTGTCGGGGATGATGAAGTTCGCCTCGGGTGAAACTTCCTGTCTGACTGTTTGCGTCTCTTTCAGGTTTTTGTTATGTTGAATTTGATGATTTGGAATCTCTAAAAGAAGCTTTGACATACGACGGCGCCGTGAGTATCTGATTTAATAAACCCGACGTTTTCTGGTTCTGCCACGCTGCCGTCTTGTCTGACAGGAACTCTGACCTCCAGTTATTAGGTGAAAGGTCACTGAGGGTGGACATCGCAGAGGGACGAAGGCAAGAACGAGGCGGCGGCGGCTTCGGCTTCAGGAAAGACGACGGTAGAGGTACGAGCAGAGAAGAAGAGTGCTAACGTGGTAGGAAGGTTTAAATCCTAGAGAACATGACACGTGCTTTTAGAAACGGGAAAGCTCTGAGGTGCTCCTCAGTGACCTGGAGCGGCTAAAATAGTTTTCACCAAATTTTTCACCAAAACATTTTTCTGCAGCTGATTTGCCCATAAATCATCAGTGTTCTGCTAGTCTGTGCTGATTGGTCAGTTAAGGATGCAGGACAGGGCATCCCCGCTCGATGGCGCCCGTTCCCAAACGATAGCTCCAGCAGACGTTAGTAGAAGCTTCAAGTGTTTGTTGGTGTTTCCTCTGATTTATTGTCCAGTGCTCATCTGGGGGCTGCTGCTGTTGTAATTTAGCACTTTATGAATAAAGTTGAACAAGTTAAGCTACCAGGAGGCGGGGTCTGCTCGCGACACGCCCCAAACTGTAATGTATCAGGGAGGTCATGTGGTGCTGGGACTGTTCCTAACCATGTTTCCTTGATCAAGGCCAAGAAAAGGTGGTTAGGATAAGTGATGAGGGCGTAGGAAAAGGGAGGAGAGGTCCTGACGTGTGCTGGAGGCGCCGTCTGGAAGCGGGCGCCGGTTGAATCTGATTCAGATTTAAGTCCAGCCTTCAAGGAAACGCAGACGAAGCATGTTTGATGTTGCCCTGTGACTCTGAGGAGGAGGACTTTTCATCTTTCATGCTTCATTTCTTCATCCTCACCTCCACAGACACGTCCCCTTTTCCTTTCACCTCCCTGCTGGTCATAGTCACCTGCAGTTAGGTGGAGGCCACCTGACGCCTCCTGCTGACCTTTCACCTTCTTCGGTGTTCAGAGTGCTGCTGCTGCTTCTCTCTAACCCGATTGGCTGATGGACCACTAACAAGCTCTGCCTCTCTAGTGTAGCCCCTCCCAGCAGGAGGTGCTGCCACCTCCTCTGTTTTCTTTCATTTCAATTCCTCTCCTCCTCTCCCCCCTCCCCCCTCAGTGTTAAACTGCCCCGTGTCCTCTGCAGGACGAGGAGGCTCTCGAGGAGCTCCCAGAGGAGGAGGAGGACGCGACACCCGTGAGGACTTCTACGACCAGCCAGGAGGAGGTGCGGTCAGAGAGTTCAGCAGCTCAGGTTGGACAGCATCGCGTTCCAGCGGTCAATCAGATCACTGCCAGCTGGGCTGCGGCCAATGGGATGGCAGGAAAATTTCCTCACCCTACAAACTTTTTTAAAGCAGTAAAACTAAACAAAGTAACATTTAGACGACCTTTGCAGACGTGCACTGCTCTCTGTTTATATTTATGATGTCAGGTCATATTATGATTATTGCTCTGGTGGTGAGGTGGTAAGGGAGACTAACGTTAGAGGCTAACACACCAAACAGGAAGTGGTAACTACTGTCTCGCTCCGCCTCCTGAAGCTGCTGGACACACCCTGTTTTCCCCCATCATGCCCTTCACCTCAACCATCTCATATTCATTTCTAGGTCTGGGACTCTTTCAGGGCGCCTGTGACCATCTATCTCAACACTCACCTGTGTGCGCGTCTGTCTGCTCACCTGTCTCTCTGCAGGTTTTAGAGATGATGACTACATGGGGGGGCGGGGTCGAGGTGGTGGCAGTCGCCCTAGTGACAGAAGGGGTGGAGGTGCAGGGATGGGTCGCTACAGAGACGGACCCCCACGCGGAGGAACGACAGACTTCAGGGAACCGTCTGAAGGTGACGTGACTTACTGTTTTGTTTTGGTTTTTTAACCTTTTCAGCAATGCTCTGACACAGGTGGATTAGGTGTGCTAAAATATGGCAGCGCTGTATCAGCAGTGACTGTGACACAGATAACACAAACAAAACAATTAGCCAGGTGCTAACAGGTGTGTACGTCTTAGGACCCGCCTGTTGCACAAAACCAGGAAGAGGAAGGAAGGCAGTGAGAGTAGGAGGGGTCATCGCAGTAACAGAATCCTGAGCGGATGATCATCCGGTTAGCCAGTGAGGTGTACAGCTGACACCCTGAGCAGAGAACACAGCAGCGTGACATCAGCACAGCGTCCACACATACCTGTCTGTGTTTCTAGAGGCTCCCCCTGGTGGCCAGCTTTGCTCCTTCCTGGGAGTGTCCCACACAGGGGTTAGAAAGAATAGTGTTTCCTGCTTGTTATAGAAACATTTCCTCTGGAAAAAAGCTCAGTTTAAAACTTTGAAGATTTTTCCTGACTGGAAGTGAAATGTCTGTTGATTTAAAAACAGGAAGTTCCCCGGTGTGCACTGACTGTCTGTTGTTATGTGTCTGTTGCAGAGGAGCGTGCACAGCGGCCTCGGCTGCAGCTGAAGCCTCGGACCGTCTCTGAGCCGCTCAACCAAGTCGCCAACCCCAACTCCGCCATCTTCGGTGGAGCGAAGCCGCGAGAGGAGGTGATATCAAAAGAAAAACCATAAGAGACTGAAGGCCGCACGGCCGTAGGGAGGGAGGGGGGCGGGGGGAGAGGGAGGTTAGGGGGGCGAGAGCGAACTTTAACCAAGAAACGCCAAACGGGGTGATTTAGACGTCACAGTTAGACCTTCTTGACAGACGGCCAGCTAGCGAGCGAGCGAGCGGACGCCGCCCTCCTCTTCTTCTTCTTCTTCTTCTTCTTCTTCCTGTTTGAGTTCAGTTTGAGCAGAATATTTATTCTTAGTGGGAATAAAGACGAAACGCACTCTGACACTCTGATCAGTAATAAACCTGTAAACACAACACGGCGAGCAGCTCGTCAATGCATGTTCCGTCTTTGGGTTTCTCTGCCCCGCCCCCTCACCACCACCTCCGCTATCTGTGATGTCATACCCGCTTTGTCCTGTAGCCCCGCCCCATCCTCTTCTGGGTCAACGGTTGCCCACATTTACTCCAACAGAAAGAAGCTCGGAGGTTAAACCTGTAAAGTCTTTTAGTGTTTCTTTTTTGTATTTTATAGTTGTTGAACTGTAGCCCCGCCCCCTCACTCTGATTGGTTGAAAATATCCGCCACTTTAGGTGTTTTTTTATCATTGGTGTCTTCTGTTGGTTTGGTTAGGGTTGCAGCAGCTTGTCCTCCTGGGTGGGTGGGGTTTAATGCCTGGCTCTAAGCAAGCTCCGCCCACTCAGGTGTCTATAGCAGACCCACTTGATGGAAACGTTTCCTCTAAAATAAGTAAAGTACTAAAAAGCTTTAGACTTCTGTTCCCATGATGCCCTGCTAGCAGAGACAGGTGCTGCATTCACTGTCTGCAGAATTTTACATGAAAAATCAAAAAACGGTGCATTCAGGTGCGGGAGACGGCTCCTCGGGAATCATTGAATCCTACTAGTTTTCCTGATTTATGACTGTGGAAGAACAGACCCTGAATGCAGCACAGTTTGAAAAGGCTTCTCTGATTGGCTGTGTTCTGTCGGGTTTGCAGCAATGTGGCAGTGTCCTGTCCACTCAGCTTTAATGATGCCTCCCACACTGAACACACAGAAGGGAATCTTTTCTGATTGGTCTGTTGATCCACACTGAAAACTCTTATATTTTTTTTAATGTAATTTAATTTTTTTTTTTTTTTTTTTTTTTTTAGCTCTTCCCGTTTGATTTTTAACTTTTCCTGAAACATTAGCTCTGAGTCACCGTTCGGCTTGTTATGAGTTGAATGATTATGAACTGTTCTCTCAGGAACCGCTTCATGTTTTTGTAGGAAAAAAAGTACCAGCTTTTATTTAATGTTGGTGAAAATTTTAAGGAAGTTTTGTAAGAGAAGTTTGACCACCAACGGCAACGACAGCAGAAATAAGGGAAGACACTGAGCCCGGTCTCTATTGATTCTGTCTCCGTTTATTTGATTCACAGGTTTTTTTACAGGCTCATTGAGACTAAATGTGCGGGAGTGTTCTCAAGCTTCATAAACTATATGTGCAGAACTGTCACTGCTTTAACGCCGTCAGGCGGTCCCGTGCGCTCAGATGTTTCCTGTTCAGGCCCACCACTAGGAATGGGTCCTAATGGCACCGGTTCTGACATAAACGGTAGTAATCAGACCGAAAAGCAGCGCACATTTCGGTGCTTTATTTCTGTGTTTTTTTTTTTTCTTCCTGAGATGTCATACAGTTTGGATTCTAGCCAATCATTTTACCTTTCCAAGGATAGTAGGCGGGGCCAGGTACATACGTTCTTTTAGAGCAGAGCTACAGATTAAAAATGCCCAAGGCGAAGCGGTCAAAAGTCTGGCTGTACTTCACAGCAAAAGATGCAAACTCAGCAGCCTGCAACAAGTGCTTTAAGGTGATACTGTGATACTGTCAAAGGAGGTAACACCTCAAATCTGATGAAACACCTGGCGACACATAGCGGGTTTTTTAAAAGCCAAGAAATGCACCGTGTTTGATAGCTTGCTGCGAGACCTCACACCGAGCACATCTACTGCGGGTGTGGTGCCTGTTATCGGACCCGGAGTTAGCAACATCCCCCAAAAACCCAAAGAGGAGAGTCCTGGCCCCTAGCCCTGTCAGCGTAGTAGAAATGAGGACGGATGATGATGGCAGCAGCAGCCGTTCTTCTCTGGGCTAGTAGCTTAATGTTGTTCGTGTGTAATTTACGTTGAGTAGGCTAACCACATTATTACATTAATGCATGTAAGGTGAACTAGCAAACACCGTCGTAGTTACATGCAACTGTCTTCTTGTTTGATAGAGTGATACCATATATGTCCTGTAGCTGCAGAAAAGGCTCACATTGTTCTCTTTTTACAAAAAAAACAGCTAAACATGAGAGGTTTTTGGACAAAGTTTGTATTTTCCATTGTTTAAGCACCGGTTCCAACCAAAGGAGGTATGTTGTATCAACAGAAAAGGCTAACTTGGTTATCATTTTGCAGAAAAAAAGACTGCTAAAAATAAAAACATAAGAGGTTTTTGGACAAAGTTTGTGTTCTCCATTCTTTAAACACCGGTTCGAGCACCGGTTCGAGCACCGTTTAAGCACCGGCACAGTTTCAAAAGTACTGGTTTGGCACCGGTATCGGATAAAACCTAAACGATACCCATCCCTACCCACCACACTCCAAAATCTGTGAGAAGCCTCCATTAGTCTCTGTACTTTGTAAAAGATGATGTCAGAGCTTCAACTGTGCTGTCTTACTTGCACTGAGTGAGGTTAAATCACTGACAGCAGCTAAAGCAGTGAAAACGTTCTGGACTCTAAATGGTCCCTCGAATCCAGGAAGACGATTTTCATTCATAAAAAAACGTGGAGGACAAAATAAGTTCAAAGTGTTTTTCTTAACTTTTATTTTTCCCTTCCTTTGCTCCCCTTTTTCATCTCTTCCCCTTTTTTCTCCTTCCATCTGTCTTTGATTACAGCACTGAGTCATTTAAAGCCGCCACCACAGATCCCAACCAGACGGTGGCGCTAACACGCCGCGTTGCCGACAGAACAGAAGAAACCGAAAGCTTTTCTCTTTTTCTTTTTTTTTTTCTTTTTTTTGTGCTGTTTGGTGGTTTCAGTGTGGGTCAGACGCCAGCGTCCACCGATAAATTGTTGTAAAGTTGATTGTGTACAATAAAGATGGGGCTTTGGTCTGGAACCTGTAACTTCTGTGTGTTTCTCTGTGGCCCGACAGGAAACTGGCTGTAAACCCGGCCCAGGTGAGAGCTTTCAGGTGTGGGTCTGCATCGCTTTGACATCATGTGTTTTTTGTTTTTCTTGGAGGTAAAATGCAGAAACGTTTTCTGAATAAACAGCTGTTAGAACTTCCCTTTCCTTGAGTTTATGGCAATAAAACTGTCTTCATCTTCGTCCTTATACCAACCCGAATGTGTTTAATTTCAGGGTGGGGGAGGTGGGGGATTGATTCCTCATTACATTTTTATTTTTCTTCCAAATGAAAGAAGAATAAAGAATAAAGCTCGTTCTGTTCTGCCTCTGTTTGTCTGTGTCGCTCTGATGAGCAGCTCCTGCTGCGGTGACCGACGTTAATGTTAAACATGACCACGGTTTACACCTTCATCGGGTACACCTCTCCGGCACCTGGTTGGAGCCCCCCCCCTCCTTCAGTTGTTGCTCAGAGGTGACATCATCACACACCTGCTGGAGGTGCGTCCGGAGTTGCTGCAGGACCTTGCTGAGGGTCTTTGTATGTGTGGGTGAGCTCTTAGAAAGTTTGTTCAACATCTGAAGCGGTTTCACTCATTTCTAAAGGTATCCTGACTTCAGCTGTTTCATTTACAACTTGACGAAAGGTCACCTGGTACAAACTGAACTCTCTAGACAGGTTTAGAAAGTCACAAGGTCTCAGTACTCAAACTGGACGTCAGCATGAAGTGGCAGGTTGGCTCTGAGAGTAAAGGGTTTGTTCCGAGAGCTCTGAGGCCTCGCTGAGCAAGCAGCGCTCCTATTTCTGTTCATGTCCACCAGATTGAAAATTGGGACCAATGTTGGAACCGCTGACATCAGTGGGTGTGGGAGGGGCTACTGCAAGGAACTCACCAATGATGGTCCACAGGTTTTGATCAGACTTTCTACAGAAGTCTCAGCTTCCACTACATTAATAATCGTCTCTGTCCCAAACCCAGCAGCAGGCTGCTGACAAACAGCCTTCAACTCGATTTAATTTATGTATGCATGTAGCACCAAACCACAGCTACAGTTGCCTCTGGGCGCTTCATATTATAAGGTAAAGACCCTACAACAGTGCAGAGAATCCCCAACAATCTCACGGCTTGAGTAAGCACGTGGCAACAGTGGTAAGGAAAAACCCGTTTGAATCAAGAAATTAAACGTGCAGATCAAAAGAAGGGAAGCACACTTTCTCATACATGATGTATGTATCTGTAACCAGGCAGAATAAACGCCATCACTCATTAAACCGGTGGTTCAGTTCTGACTCGTAACATATATTTTGCTGTTGTGGGGTAAAGGGGCGGAGCTGAGAAAATACAGGTGTGCTTTAAATGAGTTTCTCCAGGTTTCATTCACTTGTGTGTCTAATGTCCATTCAGTTTGAGTTTGACATCTACTCGTTACTGTGGTAGATGTATTTTATTATACTCACACCATCCTAAATGCATTTGGAATTATTTCCTTTGAACTCAGTAATCCATTCAAACTGAGCTTCACCTGTGGGCGGGGCCTGTTAGCACAGGTAATCATCCAACCCTGAGGGTAATCGATCAGGTTACACCGAAATAAAGTTCTCGAAAAAAAGTTCAAAAACGGTTTCTGCTATTTTAAATAAGTCAAAGTTGTAATTCACTTGAGTACAAATGCTGGCGTCCTCCTCCGGTGTGTGTGTTAGTTAGCTATCTGAGAGTGTGTGTGTGTGTGTGTGTGTGTGTGTGTGTGTGTGTGTGTGTGTGTGTGTGTGTGTGTGTGTGTGTGTGTGTGTGTGTGTGTGTGTGTGTGTGTGTGTGTGTGTCCGGCCGAAGTCTTCCTGGTTGCCTGTGTTGTTGTCTCAGCCCTCGCTGTGTCTCTGTGCTCCTGTTATTCCTTCACTTCCTCCTTCAGGTCGTCGTCATGTTGTTTAACTAACTAGCAGCTGCTGGTTATTGTTTCTTAACTACCATCAACTTGTCCGGGAGTTAGCTATCTGCTAGCTCTAGCAACCCTGTCATCAACAGGTAAGACGCCTCATTACGTCGGTAACCGACCCGGCTATTTGTCAGTTAACCCGTAAAGTGAGACCGTTTAACCCGGTCTAAGTGTCCGAGCTGCTGTCTTCTGTCCTGCTCTGAGTTTCTTTGAGTCTTCGCTCTTTTCAAACTTCTCTAACCAGCCTAGCGTTAGCATAGTTTTTAGCCTCTTAGCAGAAGTGGGTACTTCCCGGACTTCACACGCCGGACTCCGTTAACAAACCGTCGGATTTAAAGTCCTGTGGCTCACCGGTAAGTGTATAATCATCTCTGAACAAAGAAATTCGGACTTCACGCCACTTACATGGAGACGTTTTCTCATTCGGCTCACAGATATAATTAAACAATGCTCATTTAAATGGCACGCCAACTTGAATACCGATGAAGTTTAGTCGGAGCCAAGTTTGTGTGCCGTTTTGATGATTTATTAAATACGACTCTTGAAACTTTATGAAACATAAAGCCGAATTCATCAGAACATTAGCGGGAATATTTCAACAGTTTTTCCTTGGTGTTTTTTTTTAAAGTTGGCGACAAACGCGACACAAACGTCCATTTTTCTTATGGAATTCGGCTAACTGTCACCTGTGTACAAAACAAAGTTGTTTTAGCCATTTACAGTGTTTATTTCAGGAGAACAACAAACCTGTAGCGTAAAATACTGAAGTCAGACTTTAATATCAGTAGTTCCAGTAAAATGTGGTCACGTGTCTTTGGATAAAGTTAGATTAAAGCTGTTTGTTATGGGGACAAATATGAGTCATGTTTATAAAGAGTGCAGCTCTGTGAAACGTAAAGCAGAATTAATGAGAATAAGAACAGCGAGCTGTTTTTAGTTTGTATACGACTTTATTATTGAGCGCTAAGCGAAAGAAACACAAACATGTCAGTTTTTCTTATGGAGTCTGGCAAACGGGGAAATTGTTTAAATGACCAGAAATAATCAGTGATAATTAAAGATAAGGTCATTAAAGCTGTGGAGGGTTGATGAGGACAGCACTGACAGGTTCAGCTGCTTTATAAAAATGACTGTTTACAATTAACGTGACTTTATAATTTTTTTTTGTTTCAGTCGGTTTCCAGAGGTGACTTTGTGGTTTCAGTTCAGTTTTTACTGTTTAAAGTGTTTACTTTCATTCTAGTTCTTTTTTGTCATGTGAAACTTTAAAAATCTAAATTTTAAAATATTTCACGTTATAGTAGAAATGCCTGAGCAGTAAGCAGAGGCATCTAATCTGAAGTTAGCATTAAATAAAAGCTGTTATTAAGTGCTGAGAATACATTGAGAGATTCATGAGTCGGTGAACTGTGTTAAACTTACAGTCACAGCGACTGTCTTAATACCTGTTGGATCACCATGGTAACTGATGCTGAGCGCAAACTGGACTAGAGCAGGTGAGGTTTAGTGTAACCTGCTCAGCAGGAACACTCAGGTGGGCTGTGGGATTCAAAGCTCGCCCTCGCCGTCGCGCCGCCATCAGCCTGATACAGGCAGGATCCACGCTTTCATGCCGTCAGACCAGGCAGCATTTTTCCATCTTCTGTTGTCGTTTAGCAGCTTCAGTTTCCTGTTCACAGCTGGCAGGTGTGGCACCCGCGGGTCAGCATACTGGGGTTGGTTACTTGAGTTCCTGTTGCCTCGCTCTCAGCTTGAAGCAGACTGTCCATTGTGCTCCGACATCAGCGAGTCATTGTCTCCCAGAGAGCTGCCTCTCACGGGACCTTTTCTCACATTCTCTGTAAACTCAGAGATGGCTGTGTGGGAAAATCCCAGCACATCAGCAGTTTCTGAAACACTCTGATCCATGTGTCTAAATGCACAGAGCTCCGGTCGTGTGATTGGCTGATCAGATATTTGTGTTGACGAGCGCTTGAAGAGATGTACCTAACAGAGCGGCCGTGTATGTTTCGGTACGAGCTCAGTCTGGTCAATCGTTTTTGTCCTCCACACATCACACTTTATTTCACTCACACTGAAGTGTGATCATCATTTATCATCTTTATTGATCTCCGTCCCGCTAACACTGTGTGATTTGAGTAGTGGTGCTGTATCACTGCTCTCATGTGAGCATGCTCAGAGCCAGAGTGTTTTAACAGGGAAGTTTGATAACTCCATCGTAATGTGTGCTCTGCGGTTTTCCGTTTTGTCCGTCCAGCTAGCAAACCTGGAAAAGTCGGAGCTGCTCTATGACACAGACCTGCAACAAGCTGCTGATCCTTAGTTAGGATCGTTGTGTTTGCATACACACCACACCGCTGCTTGTGTCCCACTGAGGAAGGAAAATGTTCATATGATCGAGCTGAAAAGAGCAAATGAAGCCAAACTTGTTTAAATTAAAGGCTTTTATTGTGAAGGACTCAGAGGAACGTGTTTTTAACTCCATAAACCTGTGTCTTTGTGTGTGTCTTTGTGTGTGTGTCTTTGTGTGTGTCTCAGCCATGTTTGCGTCCTGCTGTAACTGGCTCTGTATGGACACGGCCGATGTGGATCAGCCCACTCGAAGCGACAGACGTCATCAGTCCTACACCAACTCGGCCTTCACCAACCAGCCGTCTTCTCCACCTGAACACACCTGTAAGGCCTGCGGGGGGCGCCTCGACACACCTGCCAAAAAGGTGAGTGAGTGATTTTTCCAGCCCTGAGCCTGCAGCTGCAGTGAGCTCCTGTCTGTGGACTTTGTTCTCTCAGCTCGCTGTGAAATCTATTGGTAGCACGTCAGAAATTAGCTCAGCGATGCGCTGCCGTGACATCGCCTGAATAACACGCAGCGGGCACATGTCAGGGGCTCACAGGGTCCTAATACGGGGGGCAGCGGGCAGCGTTTATCCTGGCAGGGTCACGCTGACTGAAGTAAGTTCTGGACCACGTGACAGATTTTTGGGTCCTTATTAGAGCCAGTAGGACCACCTAAAGGCTCCATATAAGTGATTATTACATCAAATACACTTTCTTTATCGCAGACGTTGGGAGGTTCCTGTTTGAGGAGCCAAAACATTAAACACAGATCACTTAAATCAGGTGAAATGGTTCATAAAATAGAAACACTGCAGATGCTCGGCTCTCTCTTTGTTTTCATCCACTGAACTCCCTGCCCCGCCTCAGTCAGGTTAGCCAGCTGTGGCGCTTCCAGAAGGTTCAGCCCGTTTACTTCCTTTCTTATGGAAGGGGACTCAAGATGGAGAACGCCAGAAATCGAAGCCCTCGAGCAAACTTTGCTGGTGGACGGTGCACGGGTAGGCTAACCTCATGTAGGGACACATTGTTGGAATAACATGCAGATTTGGGAGTTCATCCCAGGAACAGAGCAGGATGCGCAACTCTGGCTCGGTGCAGTAAGTCAAACCAGCCAATCAGCAGCTTATCTGTAATGTAGTAAATGAAGGAAAAGCTCCGGGACACTGAAAGTAGCACACTCACTTCCTTGTTTTGCTTTGTGGTTGGTGCAAAACCCAGAGCAGAGATTTGCTGAAGCGACCAGGAAACAACCAGGAGCTGATTTAAAAACACCACAGTGGACTTTGTGTTTGTGGACATTTTTGTTTGTGGTCTGTTTCTGTGGGTTTCGGGCTGTTGTGCCTTTAAAAGCACAAACATCGTCTGTGTGGTTTGACAGTCTTCTGGCTGCCACCACAGAGGAAAACGTCCCTGTTGAGCCTCCTCAACTGAACAAAGTACTGTGACACAAACTTTGACATTAGCCTGCGTGACTGGGATGAGACCATGTGGTGACTGAGCTGAGCTGGAAGGACACACATTACTGATGGTATTAATTGGACTTTTAGGTGTAACCACTCATTAACTGAAGGTTCATTCAGTTAATGAGTGGTTACAGTCTAGCAGTAAACTGTCCAAGTCTGACAGGCTGCTTTAACCTTTGATCCCTTCAGTCTTCTCCTCCGGGTCTAAATCAAAGTTCAGAGTGTGTTTTATGATTTGTCATGTTGGGCTGTGCAGAAGAAATCAGATCATTCTGTATTTTTAAAAATCCCGTAACAACACCTGTCGCCTCACGGTGGTTTATGTTGGACTCCATTCATCACGGAGGGAACGTCAGCCTGTGTGGGTCACAAAGAAGGAAACTAAGACTGTTATCCCCACAACTGTGGAGGACGTCACTCTGACCTCATAGAAATTGCTGTAAGACAACAATCACTAATGCTGGGTTGCCTAGCAACACATATTGTTTACACATATTTTAAGGCTGGTGTAACACGAGCCACAGCGAGCTCGATGACACTGATAAATGTACGGCAGGCAGTAGAATAATTATCGCAGGGCTGAACGGGTCAGAGCAGGACGGAGGAGTGGACAGGTCGGTTTGCAGAGCAGCAGGGCGGAGAATCAGACGGCGTCAGGCCTGAGGAGAAGCGGCAGCGTGCACCGTGTGATAACCTTCAAACACAGGCCGCCAGCAGAACTGAAACCAGCTGTGAACAGCTACTGTGCTGTTTGTTCATCATTTTTATTCTAATATGAAGTTTAACTTTGTCATCGGTAAGGAAATTAATCACACACACACTCTCTCAGAGGTCAGCAGGCTGTTTTTTCCTCACAGATGCTTCAGATCAGTGATTTTGTCCATATTAGGTGTCGAGCGTTCTGATTGGTGCCTTGTTGGTGTGATTGACAGCTCAGGTCTGTCTCTGTGTTTCAGCACGTGTGCGTCGACTGTAAGAAGAACTACTGCAGCCGCTGCTCCGCCCAGCAGGCGCCTCGGCCACGCCTCTGTCACACCTGTCAGCGTTTCTACGGCAACCTGCTGGAGCGAGCGGAGCTGATGAAGCTGAAAGTGAAGGAGCTCCGGGACTACCTGCACCTGCACGAGGTTTCCACCCACATGTGCAGAGAAAAGGTAACGTATGCGCAGTTTCGCACTTCCTTATGAGATGTGCACGTATTCTTCAGGTGGGAGGTGTCAGTGAGACGCTGTGGCCTGATTGACCGTCATCACGGTCCGTCACACTCATGCAGTCGCTGGAGTGTCGTTCCTCCTGCTCTTTGCATTCAGAACAGGGAAGAGGAGGAAGAGTCCGACCGGGTGCTGGCATCAGAGCTTGAGCGCTCCAGCTGCTCGCACACAGCGATGAAGACCTCTGATGACCTCTGCTTCTGTTGTTGCTGGAGAATCTGTCATCTGTGAGGCTGGCACAAAGCAAAGCTGAAATATTTGGTCTCCCGTGGGAGCGCACTCCTCTCTGTTCACATCTTTGTGCCTGAATACAGCGCTGTGCGTTTGGTCTGACAATGTTTAACCCGTAAAGCAGGGGTCCCCAATCCCAGTCCATGAGGGCCGGTGTCCCTGCAGGTTTTAGATCTCACTCTGGGTCAACACACCTGAATCACATGATTAGTTCATTACCAGGCCTCTGGAGAACTTCAAGACATGTTGAGAAGGTAATTTATCCATTTAAATCAGCTGTGATGGATCAAGGACACATCTAAAACCTGTAGGGACAGCGGCCCTCGTGGACTGGGATTGGGGACCCCTGCCGTAAAGACTCGGTCTCTGTGCTGTAGCTGTTTACCTCCACCAGGAGGCAGTGTCAAACAGCCGGTCTGTGGGCTGCTGCTGTGTGTGCAGAGCTTAGTCCTACAGCCACGAAGAAGAGCGAAATGCTGTCATCCAATAGGCCATTGAAGCAGATGTCAGGTGTAGCACGTCTGCTGCAAACTAGCTGACATGTCGCGTGTGTGTAAAGTGTCACGGGTTTACATGATGCAATGATCGGAGACTATTAAACACTGCACACACACACTGGGCGCTCACCTGGTCCTGCCCTGTGGGATGCAGGCGGATTTCAGAGGGTTTCTTTGGTGGCGGTCTCGATTAAAACTCGAGAGTTTTTGCTGCTGAATGATTTAAATGATGAGTTTGTTCCTGCTGAATCGGCTGCTGTTTCTTGTTTGCAGGAGGAACTGGTGGAGCTGGTTCTGGGTCAGCGGCCGTCCCCATCGAGCAGCTCCGGCCCTGAGACCACGGGCACCGACCCGCCCTCTGTGACCTCTCGCTCGCCGCCACCTCGCATCTCCACCTCCACTCCCGAGCCACCCACACCTACGCCGACTCCAACTCCTGAACCCCCCACTGCACACCCCGAGGTCCCAGCCCCACCCACAGAGACGGCCCCCGCTGAGCCTGACATTCAGGATGAAGACCAGGTAAACTCAGAACCGGCCATTAAGTGTCCAATAATGAGAGAGAGAGAGAGAGAGAGAGCTCAGAGTGAGCTTATTTACTAGTTCTGTTTTCAAACCCGAGTCTGAGTCTGGGTTTCCTGAGTGACTCTGTGTCTCGGTTCAGACCTGGGACCCCGAAGAGGCCCCGGTTCCTGGCCGCAGGGCATCTCTGGCCGACCTGACCTGCCTGGATGACATCGAGGCGCTCAGTGTCCGGCAGCTGAAGGAAATCCTGGCCAGGAACTTCGTGGACTACAAAGGCTGCTGTGAGAAGTGGGAGCTGATGGAGAGAGTGAGGCGTCTGTACCAGGACCAGCAGAACCTGCTGGGTGAGAGAGTCCACTGTTAACATGAAACAGGTTTAATACATATACAGAGGGAGAGCGCCCCCTACAGTTAAGCTTTGATGGTGCAGAATGGCAACATTTAATGATACTCAAAGAGAACAAAGGGCACTAAAATTCAAAAGGGTAGAAAGTGATTTTGAGTTTCTCCTGTTTGGTTCACATTTGCACCAAATCCAGTTAAAACACTGCGCTACAGTTTAAATTTGATCATTTGTGATCACAGACGTGAAAAATAAGTTTGAGTAGGAAAAGTTTCCTCACGAGCGGACGTCCTCTTGTCGCGGGGGACGTCCTCTCAGTTTAAAGAGGATGCTGCACACAGGCCTCCGTTCCTCAAACACTCCAACAGTTTTCTTGTGTTTCTGTTTTGCTTTCAGCTGCCAACGCTGTGAACGCTTCAGGTGAGTCTGTGACGTTTTCCCTAAAGCAGACAGATCACACCAAGTAACGCTGACGTCACTGTTTACATGCCGGTTGTCGCTCCTTCGTCTCCAGAGTCGGGTGGTGTTGGCACCGGAGGTCTGGAGGAGAACCTCTGTAAGATCTGTATGGACTCCCCCATCGACTGCGTGCTGCTAGAGTGCGGTCACATGGTCACCTGCACCAAGTGTGGAAAGAGGATGAGCGAGTGCCCCATGTGCCGCCAGTATGTCGTCCGAGCTGTCCACGTCTTCCGGTCATGATCCTGGCTGAGGCTGAACCCAGGTAACCCGACCCAGACCTGGCAAACCAGTTTAACCCAGAGCGTGCATCCAGACCCAGTTTAACAAACCGGACGCTGCTACTTTAACCAGTCTGATGTTATTCTGGATTTAATCGAGTCTTATTAAAGTAATTTTTTTTCCTTCTTTGTAGGACCGACTGCCTCCAAAGCAATAAACTGTAATCAGGTCTTTCTGAAGGGAACTTGACAGAATGGGCTTTTATCTTGATAACTCTATTTTTCTAATGGAAATCTAATGTGCAGTATGACTGTCTGAAGACGGTGAGACGCAGCCTTACCCCACCTTCAGAGCTGCTGTTTAGATGCACACACTGAATGTACAAACTCTCACTGCGGAGGATGTCCATCGCACATTTGTGAACTAATTGATTAAGATACCACCGTGCCTTCATCACCTCGTCACCGCCTCGGTCTGACCTGCGGCCATCAGCCTGCGCACAGCCAGGCAGGAATCTACCAAAGCAGCAGGTGATGAGAACCAGAAAGTCCTCACAGTGCCTTCAAGTCCACACTCTGTCTGCGTTCTTATCACAGTCATGTTTACGCTGCAATAAGGAAGTGAAGCGAACAGCAGCCGGGCCTGTTTGGTCCCACAGTGAGCAGACGGCTCTCAGCCTTCAGTGTAATAACAGCAGCATGGACACAGACAGCAGCTTCAGTGTGCTCGATACAGAAAGTTAATGATGCATTCTTCACATGAAACCGTCTGTTCAGCCAGATTTCTATTTTACAAGTAGTTTGCATAATTACCTTTTTTTTTTTTTTTTTTTTTTTTTTTTTTAAAGGAAATACTCAGGGAACCATCTTTAAATATCTATTTTTGTCTGAATGGCAGCCTAAACCTGGAAAGATGTTCCCGTTATTGTTACAGAAGGAACATCTGCAGCCACGTCTCATATTGACACTAAATTTACCCTCAGTCACTGTGTCACTAACAGGAAACCACAGGAACATGAAAACCAGTATACTTCTAATTACCATTTACAGTAAAGTCCAATCGTACACCTTCACATATGTGACATCATATCATAGCAGGAACCAGCAGAGGGCAGCACACACATGAACTAAACAAACTCCAAAGACGGGACCAAATGCATAACGTGGAGCTGGCCCGGCGCTTCTCCTGACGTCCGTGCACACACTCACATTTCTGACTATTTTTAGGGCAACAAAGAAGTTCACGATGAAGGATTCCGACTTTGGTGGAGAAATTTCAGGACGCCATTCAGAGTCGGTGCTGATCACAAAGAACAAAGTCGGGGAACCGCGATTCCCAGCTAACGTGTTGACGTGTAAGCGCTTGCAGACTCAAAGGACAGATTTCTTCCTGAAACATGATTCCTGGTCTGGACCTCCAGCTCTTCATCCTCTCTGCCTGGAAACGACACAAACTGGAGGTTTGGGCGAAGCCGCAGCTTTAAATGTATTAGCAGGTTTACTGGAAACAGCAGAGGCCCTGAAATGCTTCCATGAGGGACTCCTTATTAAAGACAGAGGAAGACTGTTTGTGTGTTATTGAACTTTTAAACTTTTTGGATTTAAGTTGACTTTGTTTGCACTAAACTGTTGATTTTAAACTGTTTTTCTTGTAGAATGAGGTTTGCAAGAGGACTGTTTGTCCTTTTCCTGAGGTTTTTATTCTAGTGAAATCACTGTTTGATCTTTGTTGTGAACATTTTGGATTCAGATGGTGTGTTACTTGCTGGCCTTTAACCTGTAACTTCTTCCTCTGTGGTGCAGCGGGATCATGCGAGCTCAGCTGTGGAGCTCACACTGCACTTTGGTTTCTGCCACGTTAGAAAGAGTCTCGTCTACATCGCAGCTCTGAGAGCTTGTAGCTGAAATTTACACAGGACCTTGTGTCTGTGACCACGGTGAGGTGGGGCCAGTGAAAGCAGCACAGCTGGAATGTAAACCTCTACTCCAGCTGTTTCCTCAGTAGTTCACTGGCTTCGAGCTTTTTAAAGGACACTGTGATCTGCAGACTTTCAGTTTTTACTTTAGCTGCCTCACGTTGACCTGTCTTCACCTCCGTGTTAGGAACCTTTATTTAGACTCGGAGTGTTTCCGCAGCTACCTGTGAGACACATTTTTACAGAGCGACAGGAAGCTTTAGTTTTCTGAGTGAGCTTTGCATCATATTCTAATAAAACTTGATTTTCATTGAATTCTCTGTCCTGTGCTGCATTGGGTTTATCGGGGGGTGCTCAACATTTAGCTGATTAAACTACTTAAGGCAGAGTTTTTATTTTGTGACTTCACATAAGAAGCTTCGCAGGTCAAAATCAGCCTAATTTGTGCTTCTCTAGTCTTGTATGTGCCCCCCGTAGTTCAGCTGCTTTAGCTCTGATGTCCATTTCTGGAAGCCTGCCGAGGGGCAGCACAGGTGTGCTGCCTGTACTTGCAAGCTGTGAGGAAGCCTGTGATCTGAGGGATGACTCCTAATTACATCTACCCCATATTTTAAAAACATCTGATAATAATACTGCTTTAAAAAATGTTTACTGGTATACGTTCCAAAGGTGGAAATCAGCACCCCAGAGTTAAAAAAAAAAAAACAGACTCCACTCAACATTTTCTGTAAATTTCTCTAAAATGTGAACTAGATGTGGTTTCAGACCCGGTAACATTTACAGTATAAAGTCACACCAGGCAGCAGGATGCGTGAACGATCCCTGCAGGAGGGGTTTGGGAATATTCGTATATGTTCAGTTCAGTGTCCAATCCTGCTTCCAGGTGACCTGGAGACAAGAGACAGCACACTGAGTACATATAGTACAAATATATATATATATGTGTGAGAGATGCTGTTTAATAAAGTAAAGGGCAGCGACGTAGACCATAATACAAATATGTGAATGAAGATGCGACCACCGTCGGACCTGCGCACAGGCCAACTCTGTTATGCTTTGATCACTGAACGTTGTCTCATCAATAATCAAAGAAATAATTACATTTGTAGATTTGAATAATGCAATTGTATAAAAACATTAATAAAATAGACCTTTAACATTTATGAAGCAATTTAAATGTATCTATAATTTGTAATAATCCATAAAATAAATAAATAAAAAATATATAAGAGAATAAAGTTGAAAATACAGAGATTAAAGTTATTTCAGGACAAACTGCCTGGTACGCACTGACTTACCTGAACAACTGAGGCCCAGGTAGGTATGATGAAGATGTGTCACACACTCCTTCAGACCATCCACTGAGGACTCTCGACATGCCACAGAAACAGCAGAGTCACAGTCCAGATGTTCACCTACGTAGGGCTGAGCGGAGATGGAAAAAAGATAACTTACAGGTCTCTTTACAAGTTTAAGAGAGCGCTGGGCCTTATATCAGCTGACAGTAAAAGAAGCAAAGCAGAAATACTTTGCAAACATTATTATGGTGAATTATCAGAAACCACATATATTGTTTAAGTCATTTGAGACTATTTTAAGCCCTCCCTCTGCTCTTAGTTTTGAGCTTTCACATGAAATGTGTGAAAAGTTTCTGCAGTTCTTTATAAACAAGGGCACGGATTATTTTGCCCACATCTGACCCCTCTGATCCTCCTTCAACAGTTTGAGTCGGTTACTCTTGCTCAGCTACAGGAGGTGGTGGATCATTAAAGCCTGTAGGCTCACCTTATGATGATATCCCTCCCCGTTTTCTGAAAGAAGTTTTTTCTACCATAGGTTCAACTATTTTAACCATTTTAAATAGCAGCCTTACCTCCAAAGAATTTCAAAGATACAATTGTGCAACCACTTCTTAAGAAACCTGGGCTAGATACAAACGCTGTTGAAAACTTTAGACCAATATCTAAGCTGCCATTTTTATCTAAAGTCTTGGAAAAAATTGTATATGACCAATTGATCCCGTACTTGAATGGACAAAGTGTTCAGGAGATTTTCCAGTCTGGTTTTAAAGCAATGCATAGCACTGAATCAGCATTTTTAAGAATTTTTATTGATATATTTTTATCATGTGATTCTGGTGAAAGTGTCATTCTTATTTTACTCGATTTAACTGCTGCATTTGACACTGTAGACCATGAAATTTTAATATCGTGTTTGGAGCAGTGTGTCTGTATAACAGGTTCTGAAATGGTTCAGGTCTTACTTAACAAATCGAACCTTTTCAGTTCGCTTAGGAAACTGTGAGTCCTCCCGTGCTCCGTTGTCTCATGGAGTACCACAGGGTTCCATTCTGGGCCCTATCCTGTTTTCGCTTTATTTACTTCCATTGGGCTCAATTTTTAGGAAACACGGACTCTCTTTTCACTGTTATGCTGACTCCCAGATTTATGTTCCTCTTAAAAAGAAAGATGGGTCGTCTGTAAATCGCTTGCAAACATGTCTGGAGGATGTCAAGTCGTGGTTGGCGCTAAACTTTCTTTGTTTTAACGATTCTAAAACTGAAGTAATGGTGTTTAGACCTGCCAACACTGGTGTTCCGTGTGTTGATTCGCAGTCCCTGAAATCATTCTGTAAACCAGACATTGTAAATCTGAGTTTTAAAATGAATCCTGAACTTAAGCTTGAAAGCCAGATCGGGTCGCTTGTAAGGTCTAGTTTCTTTCATCTGAGGCAGCTGGCCAAAATTAAGCACTTTCTTGCGCGACAGCAATTTGAAACAGTAATCCGTGCCTTTGTAACCGTTCGGCTAATTCTCTTTATTATGGGGTGAGTCGATCTTCTGCTTTTCGACTGCAGCTAGTTCAGAATGCTGCTGCACGTCTTTTAACTGCCACTCGTAGATGCAAGCATATCACCCCAGTTTTATATTCACTTCATTGGCTGCCCGTGCATTTTAGGTTCCATTTTAAGCTGCTTTTATTTGTTTTAAAATGTTTGTCCAATGCTGCCCCTCTGTACCTCTCTGAGCTTCTTCATCTATACATACCTTCCCGGTCCCTCAGGTCGGCAGACCAGCTCCTCCTGAGTGTGCCCAGGAGAAATCATAAGCTCAGAGGGGATCGGGCGTTTGCTGTGACAGCTCCAAAATTGTGGAATGAGTTGCCTTTACATGTTAGACATGCATCTTCCTTATCTGTTTTTAAATCACGTCTTAAAACATATTAATTTACCTTGGCTTTCAGCACAGCAGGACTTGTTGATGTCTTTTAATATGTTTCTTATTCATTATATTATTTTTAATTTTAAGATACTCTATATGTAATTTAAACTGTTTTCTCTTTGTCTTATATTTGACTTTGGCCAACATTGTTGGATGTAAAGTGTGTTATAAATAAAGATGCTGTGCTATACAACAGCTGCTGACTTCGGGTCCCAATCAGGACCAATCACTGGTCTCCATTCTCCAAGGTGTTTCACCTCTAGTGTACCTGCACAGCGACTGGCTCCTCCCACCAACCTGACAGGCTCTAACACAAAGCAGAGAGTCATCAGTAAGAGAACAAAGAGAGTTTGAACCAAAGCTGCAGCTCCTCTTCTACCTGAGCAGGTGAGTCCAACAGCTTTGCCAGGTGAGCAGCTGCTTCTAGCTGAGCCTGAGCTTCTACAGTCCAGGAGAGCAGACTCATGGCCTCCACACTGGAGCCTCCACTTCTCCATAGAGCGGCCCCTGGAGCAGCGAAGGAGGCCCACAGCCAAGCTCCCTACAGACCACCTCTGCATCCTGTAAGACAGGACAAAGACACTGTGGAAGAGAGCCAGAGAATAATAATAATCATTGACTAATTGCAGAGAGGTCTATTAACACATAGTGAGTGAAGAAGAAACACCCAGTGCATCATGGGAATCCCCAGCAGCCTACGTCTATTGCAGCATAACTAAGGGAGGATTCAGGGTCACCTGGTCCAGCCCTAACTATATGTTTTAGCAAAAAGGAAAGTTTGAAGCCTAATCTTGAAAGTAGAGATAGTGTCTGTCTCCTGAATCCAAACTCATCATAAATGCATGAACTAGTTTTTCAGCGTCACTCTGACACAGGATATTTCTAACTTTAGAGATGTTGCACAAATGGAAGAAAGCAGTCTTACATATTTGTTTAATATGTGCATTGAAGGACATGTCTTGGTCAAAAATGACTCCAAGGTTTCTCACAGCATTACTGGAGGCCAAGGTAATGCCATCCAGAGTAAGAATCTGCTTAGATACCATATTTCTAAGATTTTCAGGGCCAGGGTTAGTGGCCACTGTTGACATGAAGAAAGAAAATGCTCTAAAGTATGGAAACAGCCAAAAGGGTTTATGTATTTGATGTGTGATTTACATGTGTGTGGCTGTTAATAAAGTTTGGCGCTCTCTAGGGGGCGTGGGCGTTCATCCAAAACTGGCGAAAGGCTGATGTGTGTTTATTCCTCCCTAAGTATCGTTGGTGAAGTTTGTCTGTGAAGGTTCTCAGTCACCAGGTCATCGTAGTCAAAGGAGTTTGCAAAGAAAAGCGTCTGGACTTCTTTGAGTTGCTTGAAGACGTTTCACCTCTCATCCGAGAAGCTTCTTCAGTTCTAAGGTCAAATGGCCGAGAGTCCCAGATTTAAACCCAGTGGGAGTATCCCCAAGGAGGGACAAACCCTGGTGATCCTCTAATCACATGCGCCAAGGTGTGAAAGCGGGTGTGGGACCTAATCAGCCAGGGTTTCGGGTGAGCTCATTGTGAAACCTGGCCCCACCCTATCATGTGATTTCCTGAGGTCAGATGGCCCAGGATGTGAGTGGGCGTTAAGGCGTCTGGGAGGAACTCAAAACTGGATTATAGATGGCAGACAGTTGGTGTCGTAAACCACCGCCTCTGTTCAAAGATGGTCGCTCACAGTGGACATAGATGGCCTCTTTCACTCCTCTTTCAAACCATCTGTCCTCTCTGTCCAATATGTGAACATTGGCATCCTCGAAAAGAGTGACCTTTATCCTTAAGATGCAGGTGGACTGCTGAGTCTTGTCCTGTGGAGGTGCTCTTCTATGTTGTGCCATGCGCTTGTGAAGTGGCTGTTTGGTCTCTCCAATGTAGAGGTCTGGGCATTCCTCGCTGCACTGTACAGCATACACCACGTTGTTCAGTCTGTGTTTTGGAGTTTTGTCTTTCGGGTGAACCAGTTTGTGTCTGAGTGTGTTGCTGGGTCTGAAGTACACTGGGATGTCGTGCTTGGAGAAAACTCTCCTGAGTTTCTCTGATACACCGGCTACATAGGGGATGACAACGTTGTTGCGTCTGTCTTTCTTATCCTCCCTCGCTGGTGTCCGATCTTCTTTTCTGTGCCTTTTTGCTGACTTTATAGAACGCCCAGTTAGGATAACCACATGTTTTAAGTGCTTCCTTTACATGTGTGTGTTCCTTCTTTTCCCTTCAGGCTTAGAGGGAACAAGTTCTGCCCGGTGGTGTAGGGTCCTAATTACTCCAAGTTTGTGTTCCAGAGGGTGATGGGAGTCAAAGAGGAGGTACTGGTCCGTGTGTGTGGGCTTCGGTAAACTTCAATGTTGAGGTTGCCATTCACTTCAATGTGCACAGCGCAGTCCAGGAAAGGCAAACAGTTGTCCTTAGTGTCTTCCCTGGTGAACTTGATGTTTTTATCCACAGGCGTTAATATGCGCAGTGAAGATTCCACTTCTTGTGTCTTGATTTTGACCCAGGTGTCGTCTACATATCTGTACCAGTGGCTGGGTGCTCCTCCTTTGAAAGAGCCAAGAGCCTTTCTTTCCACTTCCTCCATGTAAAGGTTGGCTACAATAGGTGACACAGGGGAGCCCATGGCACAGCCATGTTTTTGTCTGTAGAAGCCTTCGTTGTATTTGAAGTATGTTGTGGTAAGGCAGAGGTCTAACAGTGTGCAAATCTGATCGGGTGTGAAGTTGGTCCTGTCTTCCAAGGAGCTGTCTTCTTGTAGTCGTTTTCTGACAGTCTCCACTGCCTCCGTGGTGGGTATGCAAGTGAAGAGAGACTACATCAAAGGACACCATGGTTTCATCTGGATCCAGGGTAAGTTTCTGGACCTTGTCGGTGAAGTCGGTGGAGTTCTTGATGTGGTGTGGTGTGTTCCCACGAGAGGTGCCAGGATGGTAGCAAGGTGTTTCGCAATGTTATAAGTGGCTGAGTTTATGCTACTGACTATGGGTCTGAGTGGGACCCCTTCCTTGTGGATCTTAGAAGTCCATAAATGCAGGGTATGGCATCCCTGGATAAAGGCGGTGATATTTGAGGCGGTCAATGATTTTGTCCTTTTCAAGGTCTTGAAGGCAAGCTATAACTTTCTTTTGTAGCTGCTTGTGGGGTCTCGTTTAAAGCTTCAGAGGTGTTGTTGTCACTGAGGAGAGTAGTGATCTTTGTGTGGTAATCTGTTGTGTTTAGGACCACGGTGCACCTTCCCTTATCCGCTGGTAATATGGTGATGTTGTGGTCTTTGCTCAGGGAAGCGACGGCCTTCTTTTCTTGTAGTGTGAGGTTAGACGGAGGGACTTTGGCACTGGAGAGGGTGGCTGAGACTTAGGAAATTTCACAGGAAATTTCACACCTTGCTTTCAAAAACCCACACTCCTCAGTCTGAAACCACACAACTCAGAGAAGAAAACACACCTGAAGACAGTCGGGAGAAATGGGTAAAGAACTTTTCAGACCGGAATCTCACTGAACCTGAAAAGAAGGTTTTAGCCAAAGGACTCAATTTCGCCATTTCTCCGCAACAGTTGCCCATAGTGGACCTCATCACAGCCACAGAAACCGCCATACGGATTAATAAATTATCACAGACAGAAGCAGAGCAAATCAGGATGAAAGTCTCAGCCACCCTCTCCGGTGCCAAAGTCCCTCCGTCTAACCTCACACTACAAGAAAAGAAGGCCGTCGCTTCCCTGAGCAAAGACCACAACATCACTATATTACCAGCGGATAAGGAAGGTGCACCGTGGTCCTAAACACAACAGATTACCACACAAAGATCACTACTCTCCTCAGTGACAACAACACCTACGAAGCTTTAAAACGAGACCCCACAAGCAGCTACAAAAAGAAAGTTATAGCTTGCCTTCAAGACCTTGAAAAGGACAAAATCATTGACCGCCTCAAATATCACCGCCTTTATCCAGGGGATGCCATACCCTGCATTTATGGACTTCCTAAGATCCACAAGGAAGGGGTCCCACTCAGACCCATAGTCAGTAGCATAAACTCAGCCACTTATAACATTGCGAAACACCTTGCTACCATCCTGGCACCTCTCGTGGGGAACACCCCACACCACATCAAGAACTCCACCGACTTCACCGACAAGGTCCAGAAACTTACCCTGGATCCAGATGAAACCATGGTGTCCTTTGATGTAGTCTCTCTTCACTTGCATACCCACCACGGAGGCAGTGGAGACTGTCAGAAAACGACTACAAGAAGACAGCTCCTTGGAAGACAGGACCAACTTCACACCCGATCAGATTTGCACACTGTTAGACCTCTGCCTTACCACAACATACTTCAAATACAACGAAGGCTTCTACAGACAAAAACATGGCTGTGCCATGGGCTCCCCTGTGTCACCTATTGTAGCCAACCTTTACATGGAGGAAGTGGAAAGAAAGGCTCTTGGCTCTTTCAAAGGAGGAGCACCCAGCCACTGGTACAGATATGTAGCGACACCTGGGTCAAAATCAAGACACAAGAAGTGGAATCCTTCACTGCGCACATTAACGCCGTGGATAAAAACATCAAGTTCACCAGGGAAGACACAAAGGATAACTGTTTGCCTTTCCTGGACTGCGCTGTGCACATTGAAGAGAATGGCAACCTCAACATTGAAGTTTACGGAAGCCCACACACACGGACCAGTACCTCCTCTTTGACTCCCATCACCCTCTGGAACACAAACTTGGAGTAATTAGGACCCTACACCACCGGGCAGAACTTGTTCCCTCTAAGCCTGAAGGGAAAAAGAAGGAACACACACATGTAAAGGAAGCACTGAAAACATGTGGTTATCCTAACTGGGCGTTCATAAAGTCAGCAAAAGGCACAGAAAAGAAGATCAGACCAGCGAGGGAGGATAAGAAAGACAGACGCAACAACGTTGTCATCCCCTATGTAGCGGTGTATCAGAGAAACTCAGGAGAGTTTTCTCCAAGCACGACATCCCAGTGTACTTCAGACCCAGCAACACACTCAGACACAAACTGGTTCACCCGAAAGACAAAACTCCAAAACACAGACTGAACAACGTGGTGTATGCTGTACAGTGCAGCGAGGAATGCCCAGACCTCTACATTGGAGAGACCAAACAGCCACTTCACAAGCGCATGGCACAACATAGAAGAGCCACCTCCACAGGACAAGACTCAGCAGTCCACCTGCATCTTAAGGATAAAGGTCACTCTTTCGAGGATGCCAATGTTCACATATTGGACAGAGAGGACAGATGGTTTGAAAGAGGAGTGAAAGAAGCCATCTATGTCCACTGTGAGCGACCATCTTTGAACAGAGGCGGTGGTTTACGACACCAACTGTCTGCCATCTATAATCCAGTTTTGAGTTCCTCCCCAGACGCCTTAACGCCCACTCACATCCTGGGCCATCTGACCTCAGGAAATCACATGATAGGGTGGGGCCAGGTTTCACAATGAGCTCACCCGAAACCCTGGCTGATTAGGTCCCACACCCACTTTCACACCTTGGCGCATGTGATTAGAGGATCACCAGGGGGTCCTTTGTCCCTCCTTGGGGGGTTACTCCCACTGGGTTTAAATCTGGGACTCTTGGCCATTTGACCTTAGAACTGAAGAAGCTTCTCGGATGAGAGGTGAAACGTCTTCAAGCAACTCAAAGAAGTCCAGACGCTTTTCTTTGCAAACTCCTTTGACGTTGGTGAAGTTTGCCATGAACGTCAGATTTTCCTGCACATTTTCATACTTCTGCTAACATCCATCCAGGTCTTTATGTCTTTAAGACATTCCTGCAGTTTAACTCATTGGTGTGTGTTACCTGGCTTCATGGACAGATAGAGCTGCGTGTCATCTGCATAGCAGTGAAAATGTATGCTATGTCTTCTAATGATGCTGCCTAAGGGAAGCATGTATAATGTAAACAGAATTGGTCCTAGCACTGAACCCTGTGGAACACCATAATTGACCTTAGTGTGTGAAGAGGACTCTCCATTTACATGCACAAATTGGAGTCTATTAGATAGATATGATACAAACCACTGCAGTGCAGTACCTGTAATACCTACAGCATGTTCTAATCGCTCTAATAGGATATTATGGTCGACAGTATCGAACGCAGCACTGAGGTCTAGCAGGACAAGCACAGAGATGAGTCCACTGTCAGAGGTATTTGGAATATTTTCAGAGAGATATAAAGCAATAAGAATGTTTCCTTAGATTTGCCTAAGTATTTTTATAAGGAAGATAAGATTATAAAGGACATGAATGAAGTGGTAAATGAATTCAATTCCTTTTTGTAAACATTGGCCCTAATTTGGCAAATCTAATTAGAAAACATGATAAGTTAGAACAAAAGGATGATTGGAAAGGTGAAAGCAGAGTAGTTAAGTCTATATTTTTAGCTGATATCACTGAAAAAGAAATTGCAGCAATTTTAAACAAGACTAAAAATAAGACATCTACTGATTGTGATGGTTTAGATATGGTTATAGTTAAAAGACATTGGACTGTATAATTACTCCTCTTTGTTATATTTTCAATCTTTCATTCCATACTGGCATATTTCCTGACACAATGAAAGTGGCAAAAGTGATACCTCTGTATAAAAAGGAGATAAACATAGTTTTAATAATTATAGGCCAGTGTCACTTCTGTCACAGTTTTCCAAAATACTTGAATAATTGTTTGTGGAAAGACTTGAGAGCTTTATTGAAAAACATCAATTACTAAGTGAAAATCAATATGGATTTCGGAAAAATAGATCAACGGCATTAGCACTGATGACTACTATTGACGATATTTCATGTGCAACAGATAATAATAAATATACAATAGGAGTATTTATTGACTTAAAAAAAGCTTTTGATACGATGCAACATTCTATTTTGATTTCTAAGCTGAATACTTATGGGGTGAGAGGAATTGCATTAAACTGGTTAAGTAGTTATCTAGAAAATAGGACCCAGTATGTGCATTATTTAGGCAATTCCTCTGAAAGACTGAAAATTGAATGTGGGGTTCCTCAAGGGTCTGTTTTGGGACCAAAACTTTTAATTTATATATAAATGATATTTGTGATGTGTCCAAAATGTTAAATTTCGTTTTGTTTGCTGATGTTACAAATTTTTATTGTGCTGGGGATAAATTGAAAGAATTGGCTGAATTAATGGTTTCTGAAATGGAAAAACTAAAAAAATGATTTGATGTAAACAAATTATCTTTGAACTTGACAAAAACGAAATTTATGATTTTTGGAAATCGGGTAAAAGAGGATGAAGTAATTCTGTCCATTGATGGAGTTTTGATTGAGAGAGTTACTGAACTCCGTTTTTTTGGGGGTAGTATTGGATGATGAATTAAAATGGAAATCTCATATTGAACATATTAGAAAAAGATGGTTAAAATATTTATATTGTGGGTAATGTCAGAGATATACTAGATTATAAGGCGATGCGTATTTTATATTTCTCACTAATTTTCCCCTATCTCAGTTATTGTGCTGAGGTGTGGGGAATACATATGCGACTTATATACATCCTCTATACTTGTTACAGAAGAAAGTGGTACGAATGGTTCATAATGTTAAATATAGAGAACAAACAAATAATTTGTTTATAAAATCTAAATTGTTGAAATTTGAAGACTTAGTGAAATTACAGACATTATTATTCATGTGCAAGGCAAAAAATAACACATTACCTCTTAAGTTACAAAGTTTGTTTGTATTGTGTTCAGGAAGTGGGGACAGTAGAAGGAAGTTTGACTTTAAGCATCAGTTTGCTAAGACCATGAAGAACATGAAAGTAATTTGGGATAAATGTACAAACAAGAAAATACTTTTTCATTGCCATTTAATGCTGTGTATATATTGCTGATTATATTGATTTGTTGTTTAGTTTTGCATTGTTACATAAAGATACATGTTAGAGGGATTTTGGGGGGTATTGGCGCCCTCTTGTAAGAGTATTTGGATTGCAGATAGGGGGCAGGTGCTAACAAGAATTTATTCTTCTTCCTGCTCCTTTTCACCCATGGGTGCAGAGTTATATTAATGGGAAGGAGGTTTTGTATGTAGGAAAAGAAACACTATTGAACCATGTGTGAAATAAATAAAGAAATGAGAAATGAGGCCATAAGAAGATCATTTGTAACCTTCACTAAAGCTGTTTCTGTGCTGTGATGAGCTCTGAAACCTGACTGAAACTCTTCAAATAAGCCATTCCTCTGCAGATGATCTGTTAGCTGTTTGACAACTACTCTTTCAAGGATGTTTGATATAAAAGGAAGGTTGGAGATTGGCCTATAATTAGCTAAGACAGCTGGGTCTAGAGATGCTTTTTAAGTAAAGGTTTAACTACAGCCAGCTTGAAGGCCTGTGGTACATAGCCGATTATTAGAGATAGGTTGATCATATTTAAGATTGAAGCATTAATTAATGGCAGGACTTCTTTGAGCAGTTTTGTAGGAATGGGGTCTAAAAGACACGTTGATGGTTTGGAGGAAGTAATTATTGAAGTTAACTCAGAAAGATCAATTGGAGAAAAAGAGTCTAACTTAACATCAATGGTACTAAAAGTAGCTGTAGATAATATTACATCTGTGGGATGATTATTGGTAATTTTTTCTCTAATGATAAAAATTTTATTTGTGAAGAAGTTCATGAAGTCATTACTAGTTAACGTTACTAGTTAACATTAAAGGAATAGTTAAATAGTTAGTTAAAGCCACTGCTGTGTAATCAATTATTGTAATTTTAAATGTTATCAGGAAATGATCAGACAAGAGAGGGTTTTCAGTGAACGTTTCAATGAATATAAAATGGGACTGTCCATCTCCATGACTTGGGTCCTGTTGCATCAATAGTCCAGGATGCTTCTCTTCTGCTGACGTGACACAAACATTAGTACCTTACCCCTGTTTTTGCCTCTTTACACTGGTTGCCTCTTTATTTTACAAGTCTTGCTTATTAAGTTTTAAATGTCCTGTCTCCCATTTATCTGGCAGACCTTGTATATATACATACCCCAACGTCTCTGAGATCGACTGGCCACTCACTCCTTGGTGTCCCTGTGTTGAGACCAGCGATCGAGCTGCTGCTGTTTTGGCCCCCAAATTATGTAACTTTTCTCTCCAGATCTTAATGTCTGAACCCTGAAATTAGCATGTTAGGAAAAGTGAAAAGCAGTAAAAATCCACTTTCTCAACTTTTTTTGATTAAAAGCTGAATTTCAAAAAGCCATGACATTTTACAGCAAGATGTAATGATCCAGACAGCCCAGGAAGCAGGTTTAGGTAAACTTATTTATAGATTGCTCAAAAAATTAAAGGACAAATTTTACAGACTGTACTTTACAGACAGAGGCTGTCAGATTGGTGTGCAGACAACAACCTGGACCTCAGTATCACCAAGACAAAAGAGCTGGAGGAAGTCTGAGCTGCAGCCTGTCAGCATCACGGGGACTGCATTGAAAGGGTGTCCAGCTTCAACTTTTAATCTGCTTTACTTTATTTATATAGCAGATTTAACAGTAACAAAATGTTGGCCAAAGGGCTGTACAAAGATAAAAAAAACAACAACACTGTAACAAATAACATCAATAACAAATACCCGGTAACAGATGACTAGATGGATAGATAGGTAACTCTCATGTGGTGTTGAAAGCCAATGAGTAAAAATGTGTTTTAAGATGGGATTTGAGAAGACTGACGGTCGGGGCCTTTCTAATGTGGAGAGGTAAATCATTCCACATTTTCGGCGCCACAACCGCAAACGCCCGGTCACCTCTGTGAACCAGCCTCGACCGGTTCACAGAGGTGACCGGGCAAGTAAAGGGAGCTGAAGAAGAGATAAAATCTCCGAGGCTCACAGAAAAAGTCCTATCAGAGAGCTATGACCTGAACCAGTCCAATGGGGTGCCTTTGACACCGCAGTGCTCCAGTCGGGAGATTAAGATGCTGTGATCGACAGTATCAAAGGCAGCGGTCAAGTCTAAGAGCAAAAGCACAGCCGAGTCACCTCAGTCAGTGGCTAATAAAAGATTGTTAATAACTTTTAAGAATGCAGTTTTGGTAGTGTGAAAGGCTTTAAATCCCGACTGAAACCTCTCTAGGATATTGTGACAATTTAGAAAGGTTTGCAACTGATCAAACACAATCTTTTCTAATATTTTTGACATAAAGGGGAGCTTAGAAATAGGTCTAAAAATTGCAAGGACAGAGGAGTCAAGGTTAGGTTTCTTGAGTACAGGCTGCATGACAGCATGTTTAAAACAGGCTGGCACCACTCCAGAACTAAGACTGCTATTAAAAGTCGCTAAAATGTCAGAACCGACAACCTTAAAAATCTTTTTTGAGAAACTTGTCGGCACAACATCATTAGGGCAAGATCAAGTGTCTATGTGCACACCCAGGAAGATTCAAGTTCCTGGGTGTGCACATAGACACAGACCAGCAATGGCCTTTGTCAAACACCTCTGCAGTTTTGAAGAAGGCTCAACAGCGTCTCCACTTTCTGAGAATCCTCAGAAAAATGGACCTGAGGAAGGAGCTGCTGACCGTCTTCTACCGCTGCTCCATTGAAAGCGTGCTGACATATTGCATCGGTGTGTGGTTCTCCAGCTGCACCACAGCACACAGAAAGGCACTTCAGAGGGTCATTAATATGGCCCAAAAAATCACTGGACATCCTCCTCCCTCGCTGAAGGACCTGTACAGCACTCGCTGTCTGAAGAGGGCACGCAGCATCCTACGGGACGGTACACACCCAGGACACCGGGTGTTTAAGCTGCTGCCGTCTGGCAGGAGGTTCAGGCTGCTGAGGTCACGGACAAATAGACTCATGGACAGTTTCTACAACAGGGCAATAGACCTAATCAGTGCTAACAGCTGACCTGATTGGCTACCTCCCTGGACTTTTTTGGGGGGGCAATAACAATAACAAAAATAATAATAAACACGCCGCTCTTCTTCAGCTTCCCTTCTGTCAGTTCCACCTGCTCGCCTGACTACCATGAGACTCAGAGCCTTTAGTTGTTCTGCCCCGAGACTTTGGATGCACTTCCACTTGCTCTACGGACCACACACTGTCTCACCTCTTTTAAATCACTACTCAAAACCCATCTGTTGCATACACCTGATCTGTCTTAGGCCATTTTTACCTTGCTCAGTTTTTATATATTTTATATTTGCTTTTATACTTTTATGACTGTTTATGTCTAAATTCTATCTACCATGTTTGCTATATATACATTTTTTTAAATGTTTTTTATGGTATTGTTTATGTGCTACTGTAAGGTGACCTTGAGGGTCTGAAAGGCGCCTATAAATAAAATGTATTATTATTATTATTATTATTATTATTATTATTATTATTATTATTATTATTATTATAATGATGTACAATAAAAACATACACTCATTCTGTTAACTCAGAGATGGAAAAAGACATAAAGAAGGACAGGAGAGGAAGAAGAGAGCTTGGAGTTAAAGGGAAGGATGCTCATTTAAAATCACATGGAATAATTTTAATCAATTCAATTCAATTCAATTTTATTTATATAGCGCCAAATCACAACAACAGTTGCCTCAAGGTAATCACAAGGTGGATTTGAATATAACGTGTTTTGATAAATTGTGTATTTTTATTTTGTGAAATGTTCTGCAAAAACAAACTAAAATATACAAATTTGTGTTATTCAAGTGTTGCATGAAAATACAGTTTAGTAGGATAAGGCTCGCTCACACCAACAACACACTTGGCCTTCCTGATGAGTTTGTTCAGTCTGTTTGTGTGAAGAACATTTGAAGTAAGGAACCGTGTGTGGCTGGTGCACAGTGGCCGTGCTCATGGTCAGAGTTAGCTGAACTTTAGCTGATGATGCTGAGACTCATTCACTTCATCTTTGGGCTCAGACTCAAACTCAGCCATACTGCATGTGGGCCAACACAGCGAGCTGAGCTGGCATGAGAATCACTTTCTAACCTCTAAATAAAAATCAGAGTATCACAGCAGCAGTAACACCACCACTGTTCATCAAACATTATGTTCAATCAGCAGATGAAGGCTCCTGGTTCTCTGTGGTGATTCGGTCACGCTCTTCTTGGTCCTCTGAGAAGTTTTACTGGAGTCTCTCTATAAACTGGACTTGAGTCTCAACACTGATGCTGTTTAGGTCAAGTTTATTTATAAGCACATTTCCAAACAGTCCATGCTGCACAAAGTGCTTAACAATGTAAAATCCCACTAAAATAAGTAAAACAACAATGATGAAGTAAAATATAGAAAAACAAATAAGTCAATAAAAAAAAACCTAAAACAACAACTAAGGCTGTTAAAACCAAAATGTTTACGTGTGCTAAAAGCCAGACCATAAAAATGTGTCTTTAATAACGATTTCAAATGCTTGTGCAGATCTAATATTAACCCAATGATGCCCTTTGTATCATATTTGCTACATGAGTTTCTGAGACCTCTATCTTAACAACACTATCTCAACTTCTGTTTTATTTTCATTTAATTTTGAAACATTTAAAGCCATCCACTGTTTATCGTCATCCAGGCAGCTTAATAACAGCTGAAGTGATTCTGTCCCTTCTTTTAAAGTAGGATACATCTGCAAGTCATCTGCAAAACAGTGGAATGAAAGGTTGTACCATGAGAAAATAGACCACATGTACAGTGCAAACAAGGCAGGACCCAAAATAGAGCCTTGAGGTACGCCATATTTAACAGGGATTATTTTAGAGCTGTGAGGGCCCATGTTGACTTAGAACGTCCTTCCTGTTAAGTAGGAGCGAAACCACTGAAGAGCTGACCCTTTTAGGCCAGCATATGACTCCAGCCATGATAGCAGGAAGGGTCAGATCAGACTCCACCTGCTGAGGAGAAGGAGATCTTTCACCTGCAGGTGGAGGTCCTTTTTTGACTCTATGGTTGTCATGCTCCCCGTGTCTCGCTGGTCGACTCTCTGTTAGACAACATGTTTGTTTTTGTTTTCACTTCCTCCCTCCTCCCTCTCCCTCTCTCGCTCTCTCTCTTTCGCCGCTCATTGCGGGCTCCCGCCGCTGGCCCACACACCTGCTCTCATCACCACACCGGTCGCCGATCCCAGCTGATTGCAGCACTATTTAAGATGGCGGATCTGCACTAGTCTTCGCTGGATCGTTGAGCTATCAGCGTCAGTCAACCCACAAATCTGAATCTGTGAGTTTTGTGACTATTCTTCTAATCGGACCTTTGTGTGTGTAGATTTTCCCTGAACCTGTTTAATGGACAACAAGAGGAGCGGCAGTGGAGAGGAGTCGGATTCTGTACAGAAAGTTGTGGAGCACTTTTCCCCGACCCCTGTTTCCCCCACGGACCCGGGAGACCCGGACCCCTCTTCCCCTGCACGTTGTATATGTCCACTTGGTGTTTTGTTCACTGTAAATAAACGCACTGTCTTTTGCCTGAGGAAAACCTGGACTGCGCCTGGGCCCCTTTAAGAAACCTTATCAATGGTGCTGTCTGTTGGAGCAGCAGCTTATCTACAGCTGAGAGGATCAGCTCATCAGGAAGGCCAGGTCTGTGCTAGGATAGGAAATGGGCAGTAATGCGTAATCTGATTACTTTTTTCAAGTCACGAGTACTGTAAGGGATTACTATTGCAAAATGTAATTAGATTACCTATGCTTTCCCGTAAGCATGCTGCGTTACTGTGTTACTAAAGCGTTGTGCTTTTGTTTGTGAGAGTGTCTCATGGCAATGACGTATAAGCGTGCGACGTCCGTGGTAACAGAGGTGTGAAGATCAACGATGGATAATATGGAGAGAGTACGACCATGCAGCATTTAAAGTGTGGAAGTAATCACGTTACTTTGAGTTTGATTCTGTAAAAAGTGACAAAAACATCAGTGTCTGCTGTTCACTCTGCGTGGGAAGAAAACTTCTTTCTACAGTGAAAAATTAAACTTCAAATCTGAGCGAGCAGCGAGCACGCTGCCACAGGAATGTGACATTCACAGAGAAACCCCGGGATCCCCCCACTGACATGACCACTGTGGGCAAACCTCCACCCGCCCCACTCCTGCTAAACAGGTGACAACAGATTTAAGAGCGACAGGACTCAGAGCTGCTGAATCTTTGATTTTATTTATTTTTGCTGTGTTTTACTTGCATCTATTTGAAAGAGTGTAAACACAAAACAATGTTTTATTTTATATGCTGGAATATGTAGGAAATAGGTTTAAATGTTAAACACATTTCTTCCAGTCAATACAATAATTTAATTTTTGCTTGATGCAATGTACATAGAGTTAAAAGATTAAAACTAATAAAACAAGTTTTAAAAAGAGGCTTTCCATTTGATTCAGTTTTTACGGAGCCCCTCTGATGACATGGTCCAAAAAATAAATAAATTGTGGCCACAAAATACTACTTTGTGCCCTGGAAATAGTAAAACGTACCCACGAAATGCTAATTTGTGGGCACGAATTGGGTATAACGTGGCAACGAATTACGCATTTGTGGCAGCGAAATAGATAACGTGCGCACATATTGATACAACTCCTGCACAACTGCGTAGAGACATAAGCATAAGAGTAGGCTAAACCTATACACCATGGACAGAGACAGTATGATTGAGTTTTATTTTAGGCTGGGAATGAGCTACAAATGCATTTTGAAAAGCCTGGCAATGCAAGGAACCATTATTACGGAGAGACATTTAAACAGGATATTGAGAGCCCAGTTGCTTTACAGACATAAGTACGACAGATTTTATTGTCAACCAACTGCAAGTGCCTGGGAAGGATCACGGTTATCGATCAAGTCTTTCGTGCCCACAAATTAGCATTTCGTGCCCACGAAGTAGTATTTTGTGGCCACAATTTATTTATTTTTTGGACCATGTCATCAGAGGTGCTCCGTAGTTTTATATGATGGATTATGCAGAAGAAGTAGAATTGGGCTGAAAGGTCTGTTGCTTTATTACGTATTCAGGTTGTGTATCATGTTTTTGAAAAGTAACTAAGTAACTAATTTTGAAAATAAGTAATCAGTAAAGTAATGGGATTACTTTTTGGAGAAGTAATCAATAATTAGTTATTAATTACTTTTTTCAAGTAACTTGACCAACACTGGCTAGGATGCCCCCTCGACCCAGTGCAGGTGGTAGGAGAGAAAAGAACGCTTGGACGGTGTCTCCAGCCCTATGCATGAAGCTGTGGCAGAACTGGAGAGCTCCTTCAGTCACAGACTGCTGCGTCCATGGGACAAAGGAGCGTTATGGCAGGCCGTTCCTCCCAGCAGCCGTTAGACTTTATAACCATCACTGCTCCCAACAAACATCCTGCTGTTATTTGCACAGTTTCTCCATTTTCTGTAAGCACTCTGTCATTGTTGATGTTTTTAAGCACATTTTTCACAGCAACTTTTTGACATCTTTTAAAGAATGATCCTAATCAGCTGCACATTTCTTTGAGTCTATGCTATTTTTAATAACTGTACAGTATTCCTTTTTTCTTCTTATGTTGTAAAGTTGCCCTCTGCATTCTCTTATTTCTTATTTGTTGTTTTTTATTTTAGATTCTTTACTTTTGTGTGAACCGTCGTGCTCCAGCTGCCTGTCACTGCTGGAACATGTGAATTTCCCCAATGAGGGACAGTAAAGGATATTTCTATTTTATTCTAGTCACTATTGTTATTGCTATGTTAATAATACTAATAATAATAATGATGATAGCGACGGTACGGATTGTTGATTGGCTCGTTTGGCGACGTTAGGCGGGATTTCAACGCCTCCGCTGTCCATTGGCTGGTTCTCTGTTTTGTGGGCGGGGCTTGGTTTAAACCGGAGTCCCGCCGCAGACAAAAGTGTCAGGTTTCCTGTAGCCACAGTTTATACGACGCAGGCGGCTGTCAGCAGTTTATCACCCGCGGAGAAGCTTTCTTTGTGGGACGTTTATGGACCCACGCTGCGGTGTTTAGACTGATATCAGCCCGAGTATTTCTATTAACTTTGTTAAAGTGTCAAGTACCTCTGCTGTCATGGCAGAGGGAGCGGACTGCGGTTCGGCCAACCCCGCGAAGAGGAAGCAACCAGCCGGGAGGAAGAGCAGACAGAGCCAGGGGAAGAGGATTTCCAGCAGCCGGGTACAGACTCGGCTAACAGGCTAACTGCTAGCCTCATAGTCCCGTTAGCTGTGAGAGTTTTAGCGAGGAGCTCGGTTTAGCTTACAGCCAGTATCAACAGCACCCGAGAGGTCTGGAGGCTAAGACCCTGTTTATTATTACGGAAGTAAAAAGTTTGAACATGCGGAGTTTAAATCGCTGCGAAGTTACAGCAGCTACAGCCACAGGCTAAAGTTTAGACAACAGACCGAGGAAGAGGCGGTCTCCTCCTCACACAGACTCCATGCTGAAGGAGAGTGAACACAAACTCTCTTAAAAGTTTATTTTAGGCACAGATTCATGTAAACAGCGTGCTCTAATCCCACAGCAGCTGATTGCTAATGTTCCTGAGATCAGTTTTCATCTGCTGAAAAACAAGTTTCACTTAGATGACTCTGGTTTTAGCTGTCTCTGTATTTTTAGTGTGCACTGTTGTTCTGTGTGAGCTGGAGGCCTCTGCTTATGTCAGTGGAAACGACCTGTGTGCACGGTTAAATCATGAGATTTTTAAATGGACTTGTGTGGTGTGTTATTGTTTCAGGTCTGTTTGGAGAAAGTCTTGGGTATCAGCACAGCCAGCAGCAGTGGTTTGACCTCTGACCCCAACACAGGAATCATTGCATACCCTGCAGGGTAAGTCCCGCCTCCTTTAAGCCACCAGAGCTCTGTGCTGTAAAACAGGATTCGGGGTTTCGGGAGTAAACTTCAGGGTTTAACCCCAGGTTTTGCGTTGGGTTTAACATGACTGATGGAGAGTATGTTGGGCAGGTTGATGGCTGAGCTGCTGGACGGTTCAGACCAGTGAGGTTTCCACCTGTGAAGCCAACCTCAGTAATGAGCAGTTTTTGCTGCTGTCAGCAGCCTATTGAGAGATGGAAAAAAACCTCTGAGGTCACTGAAACAAAGAGGCTGTTACAGTACCCACAGTCTTTGTCACACCGATCACAGATTCGGTGTGAGCAGTCTCAGTCAGCCACAGCAGACGTCAGGACGATGCTGGTGGCGTTTCTGGTGGAGCCGCTTTGTCTCTGACACACAGCGAGCAGCAGCAGAGCTCGTTGGCGTCCTTAAACCTCTGACCTGCAAGTTTTCACACAGACAGGTGGAGAATAAAGAAGTTAAAGGGAAACCTGCTGTGATCCTTGAACTTCCTTTCTGTGTAGCACGTGTGGGTGTGGGTGCTGGTGCTGATTTATCTCAGGTTCAGTAACTTATTGTTCATTGCAACTGTCCACATGAAACATGGATGGCTGTAACACTCGGATACTGCACGTCGGAGCAGGTTCAGCATATCCAGGATATTGTTCTGTTCTTTCCTGGCATCGGCAGTCACGTAAAGGTGGTTTATCAGTCTGGCTCTGAGCGTGTCGGCAGCAGGTGGCCAATCAGAGACGTGGACTGTGTGTGCTAACAGACTTGTGTTAGCTCACACGCATACCTAACATGCCCCCGGCCCGGGCCATGTTAGGTATGCGGCATCAGTTACCATGGTGACCTGCCTTCATCAGACTGTAAACTCACAGTTAACTTATGCAGATAACTTCAGGTTTATCATAGAGCTGACTTCAGATCGGTATCAAAGATTAGTCTGGTTGTTTCTTCACTGACGCTCCGCTGCCCTCTGATCTAAAATCACACATTTTAAGTGAAGTAAGATCTTGAGTGTGGCAGACGGGTAACGAGCTCTCTGCAGGTATGCTGATGTCACACGTTCTGCCACGTGGGCCAAAGTCAGCGTGATGGTGTTTTCATTCAATAGTCCAGCGTGTGCTTACTTTATCTGAGCTAAAGCATTGATCTTTCCTGGGTAATCAATAGGAAGTATTGATTCTTTGGACCAACTTTATTTCTTCTTTTCTGCAGCGGTTTGAAAGCACTTCCACTTTTTACAAACACGAATCGGGCTGATTAAACGGGGAACCGGGAGAACCGGGGCTGTATACCAGCTGACCTGATGAATGTGCAGGAACACTTACTGCTTCCATGGTTGTTCTCTTCTTGTAACACACACGTTAGCTGAAACCAGCAGACGCGTCCACAGCGATCCGCCGCCAACAGAATAGAAGGAGCACAAAGCAGTCAGAGCTCAGACAGGTCTAAAAGTCTGTAAACTGATGAAACTACACCTGTTTGTAACTGTCCTTGTATCAAAGGTGCATCGTCTTGAGTCTCTGGTTGACTTCTGACTTCAAATTTAAGGCTGTTAAAGGGTCAAAATACTAACAGATACACCAATGGGGACTCTGACGTCGTGTCTTGTATAAAGTGTGGGTCTATTCACTGAGTCGACTTTATTTGTATTTGTGGTGTTTAGTTGCTTCAGTGTTTGACCCTCCAGGACTGCACGACTCAAACTGTGTGAGACAGAAAAGGAGGATGGAACTGTACTCGCTGTCGGCCGGTGGCGCCGATCGGCCTGCGTTTGTTTTCTCCTCCTCTGTCACTGTGTTCCTGCTTCACATCTGCCTCGGTGGGATGAGCAGATGAGCGTGACGAGCTGTGGTTGCTGTAGCGTGTTGCTAACTAAGTCCATGAAATGGCCCATTTTAAAAATGTCTTTACTATAGTTAGGGCTGGGCCATATCATACCGTTCACAGTAATACTGGTATAATGTTGGGCAACGATAAGAAAATGAAATATCGCAATAGAATATGGGTAAAACGCGCATGCGCAGTGCCTTTGTTTACATACGCACATGGTGGAAAAAGCGCGACGCAGAATGAGAAGGGCGAAAGCGGATTGTTAAATGAAACGGATGAACCAGAAATGGTTTGTAAAAATGCTGCAACTTCAGTGGTGTGGAACTGGTTTAGCTTTCGTCCGTCAGATACACAACAAAGCACTATTTATGTTAGAGCATGCTAGCGGGCCGTCGTTATTACCGTGTTGTTTGGAAAATACGGATCACTTAAAATCAATCCTTTAATTTTTCTGAAAATCGTCAGTGCCCCTTATAATCCCGCGTGCCTTATGTATGAACTCTGGTTGTGTTTACTGACCTTGAAACGATTTTATGTGACACACGGCGCTCAAAAATCTGTCAAATGTTTTAGTGCGACTTTGCTAAGCTACGAAGCCGCACCGCTTGATGGATTGTCGGAGCATTACGGCTATCGCAGGCAGGAGCCTCGCGGAGTGATACGTACTGTGCTTCAACATAATATTACCGTATTGTGTGTGTATAACCCCTTTTTAAGTTTTGTGGATATTCTACATGGTTATGCTGATGATATGTCGGCCAGTTTCCACTGGAAATGCCTTTTGGTTAAACTGTCAGCGAGGAATTTGCATTTACACTGTTAATTTTTATATAACTTTAATGCACATAAAAAACAGCTGCTTGTTTAAGTGAAAATACATTGATTTTGTTTTTTTCTCTAATAAAGTTGTGGAGTTGTAAAGTATTTTGTCTAGTGTCAATTATATCGTCAGTTATATCGTTATCGCAAATTTTCAAATGTATATCGTGATAAATATTTTTGGTCATATCGCCCTGCGCTAACGACAGTTTTGCTGTTTGTGGTGAAACTCGTGGAGTTCATCACGTGACCTGGGCGATGGCGCTGGCAGCAGATGGTGTCCTTCACCCCAGTGAACCTGTTTGTGTGTTGCAGGTGTGTCGTCGTGCTGCTTCACCCGAAGAAGAACAAACAGAGTCACATCATCAGCGCCTCCAGGTACGCTGACCCTGAGCTTGGGGTGGACCCTCAGGGTCAAGTGATCTTTAGGCGTGTTGCTCAGGACAGAAGTGTTGACCTGTGTTGTGTGTTTCAGGAAACCCTTCAGTGCGTTGGCCTTCTCTCACGATGGGAAGCACCTGGTCACCGGTGAGGTAAGAACCTACACACCTGCCTCTGCCCGTCCTACGTCCCCCTAACATGAAGACGCCGTGCAGGTAACTCAGGCGTGGAGCCGGTGAAGCTCCCGGTGTTCACGGAGATGCGTGTCCTGGGACCGCCTGACAGGAGCGTGTCCTGGGCGTCCTGGTTTCGATGTACAGGAGCTGTTCCCAGCCTGGAGGGGCACCTCCGCCCTTTTCTGTCTAATTCTCACACTTGATGAAGCCAACAGAGCCACGTGTGCTGTGAAAGGCGGAGCCACACACCCTTCACCCTTTGCTGCACCTTTAGTCTGTCCGTAAAAGTAATCGGAGACAGCCCATGGGCGCTAGCTGGAGAATCAGCCGGCTGATGCACAAAACACGAGCACACGTAGACTCGTCAGGCCGATACTTGCGTCCTCTGGTGGACAAAGAGCTGCAACACTGGGGCGTTCCTCCTGAATCCGAGGACTCCCGCCAGAGACATTTTTGTGCAGTCGGTTGATGTTTTGAGCATCGTGCGTTTGGTCTCTGTCACATGATTAAACGTTCGAGCTCCACGAGCTGTTTATTCAAAGCAGGAAGCAAAGAAATGAGCCTCCTCCTCACAGAAGGTTATCTGTCAGGCACAAACACGTGTCACACCTGTTACCTGTCCTTCTCTCTCAGAGCGGTCACATGCCGTGCGTGCGGGTCTGGGAGCTGGATGGAGGTCAGGTGGCTGAGGTTCAGTGTCACAAGTACGGCATTTCCTGCGTGGCGTTCTCCTCCAACAGCTCCTACATCGTCTCTGTGGGATACCAGCATGACATGACTGTGAGCGTGTGGGACTGGAAGGTGAGAACACACACACACACACACACACACACACACACACTGCTCACCTGGTCATGAACTAAACCAGCCACCAGAGGGCAGAGTCGAGGTGTGCGCGTGTGTCACAGCAGGGTGTAAAAATTCGGCCTCCTCAGTAAAAACCCCGATGATGAAGATGAAGGCGGCGATGCTCAGACTTATGAAGCAGGAGAGATGAGTTTCCTGTTGAGCAGCCGTGTGCCTGACTTCATCACAGGACGCCTCTGCCTGCCGTGGGTCAGCTGATCCATCAGAATCATCACATGTAAATTACAGATCAGACTGTGTGAATACTGCAGTATCTGTAATATCTGTTTTGTGGGACACCAGCGCTCCTGCTCAGCTGACAGGATCAGAGCATGTTCATGTGTCACAGCAGCCAGAACATTAAACACAAGCCCAATAAAACCAGCTACACCTGACAAATAATGACGTTTTAATCAAAGCGGGACGTCAGTGTGGGCGTGTGAGGTGAGTAAATCTGAGGAACGTTTGTGATGGCCGCCGTTCTCTTGCTTTTCAGAAAGGTTCCATCATCGCCTCCAACAAAGTGTCGAGCCGAGTGTTTGCCGTCTCCTTCTCCCAGGACAGCAGCTACTTCGTCACAGCGGGAAACCGCCATGTCAAGTTCTGGTACCTGGACGCCTCCAAAGAACGACGGGTACCCGCCTGACGTCCCATCGGCCGATCACGGCCGCTCTCGCCTTCATCTGAAGTCACTGCTCACCTGATTTCTCCTTCCGCACAGGTGAACAGCACGGTGCCTTTGATTGGCCGTTCGGGGTTGCTAGGTGACCACAAGAACAGCGTGTTCTGCGGGTTGGCGTGCGGGCGGGGCCGCACGGCGTCCAACACCTACTGCATCACCAGCTCCGGCCTGCTGTGTCTGTTCAACAGCAGCCGACACCTGGAGGCCTGGGTCAACCTGAAGGTCGGCAAGCTCCGCCCACATCTCACTTGAATATGCGCACCTGTGTGATTAGACAGCGCACCTGTAGGCACAATTTGTATTACAAAATACTACCAAATGTACTTTCAGTGTTACTATTTATGTCTGTAATGAGTAAACATGAGGAATCAGAAACATCGTGATTAAAATAAGTGAAGAACTGTGAGTCATGTGACAGGAAGCGTTCTCAGAGACGACAGCTTTGAAGCGCGGTCCTAAGTCACAGTTAAAAGGCGGGTATATTTGATATTTATACATGACTGAAGCTGACCGAGGTGTGACGGTGCCCGGACGCTCCTCTCTGAGCCGCTCTTCTCCTTCACAGACATCGTCGGCGAGCTGTCTGGCGGTCAGTGAGAGTTTCGTTTATTGCGGCTGCGCTGACGGCGTCATCCGAGTGTTCGGCCCGTCCAACCTGCAGTATGTCACCACGCTGCACCGGCCGCACCGCCTGGGAGTTGACCTCGCTCAGAGCGGGCAGCACGGGTACAAATACTGCAAACGAAGCCCAAAACGTGCTCCAAACGTGTACAGTTACTACAGAACTCTCCTCATTGCTCACTCTGTTCCACAGAAGCCTGCTACCTGCCAGCCCAGGTGCTCGGTACCCAGACACGCTGGCTCTGACCTTTGACCCCGCTGCCAGACACCTGACCTGCGTGTACAACGACCACAGCCTGTATGTGTGGGACGTCAAGGACGTGAAGAACGCCAGGAAGCTGTACTCCGCCCTGTACCACAGCGGCTGTGTGTGGAGCGTCGAGGTCGGTGTAACACCACAAGTACTACAAGAAATACTGCACGAAGTACTGCTAGAAGTGTTCCCATAATTACTACCCAGAAACGCAGGGATACTGCTGCAAGTACTATTCACAGAGCCAGAAATACTATAGAAGCTGTTGTGTAAATACTGCAAGTAGGCCCAACAATACTCCAATGAGAGGCAAAAAACTGCTAGTTATGTTCCTTCAGTATATGAAATAATACTCCTGAAACTACTAAGAAGTATACTGCCTGTACAGCCAGAAGTACTACAAATACTGCTGGGAGAGCCAGAAATACATGAATGTTTCCAGAATACTATGATGGATGGAAATCAAACCAGAACATTACTGCACATACTGCTAAAATACTGCCAGGAAAGCCATAAATACCACAGTTATTACCGTATTTTTTTGGATTATAAGGCGCATTAAGCGAAACAAAACAGTCAGATAAGTCAAACTTTATTCAACTCATTCTTCTTGCTTCCTCCACTTCTGTACCATTGATTCATTAATGCTGTATTCTCTCACAGCTGCTCTATTCCCATGTTGTTGCAGTATATTAATGACTAACCTGGTATTGTGGATGGATTATCTCAGTTGTTCTCCTGACTGAAGTTTGGTCCGTTTACAGCATCCTGCCATGCGATTGCATTTGTCCCTAACCACTGTGAACCCTCGCGTTAACTTTTATCGAGTGGAAAAAAGTTAGCGTTCATCCTCCAGCTTCACTGTGTTTATGCTATGCTAACATAGCTGTGTCGCTAGCGATCACGTAGCACATCATTATATACCAGCTAGCCCAACTTCAGTAACCCTACAAGTAGAGCTGGGCGATATAAGATTTTTTCATATCACGATATGTTTTTTCATTTCAGGCGATAACGATATATATCACGATATAAGCCAAATAACTATATTTGTAAGATTTAAATGTGCCGTTGCTCACAAGTAAAATGTGAAATAATTAGCAGGTTGTTTTAATTAAAATATTTATTTCCCATAATAAGTTCAACAGGGCAGATGTACTTAAGGAACATGAGACTTCAGTTTCAGATAAATAAAGGCAAATATTGCAAACTACACAAAAGGCAGCCGCTAAAGCGTTTAAGTTTCAAAATAGAACAAACAAAACAGACCACTAAATTGTCAATTCCACTTAGAAACAAAATATTAATTCTAAAAATAAATCTTAGGTCGTTTTACAGAAGAACAGACAAAATTGACTAACTTTTGTCAATATCAAATAAACTGAGAACTAAAAGGAAATTCTCCATCTCTCCTTGTTGTATAGCTTAGCTTTTCAAACAGTTTTAACAGTGACTTTAGTCTGACAAAAGCCGAATGACGAATCAGCGCTTTCAGTCAGAGATTGAGCATGCACCGCTTTATTGTATTTCCAGACTTGCTTTCGGCACAATTTACAGTGCGCGCTACTCTGTTTTTTGTCAGACTTGAAATAGCCGAAATACCTTCACACTACGGAACTTCTGTGGCCCTTCCGTTCGACAAGCTCTCCGGCATTGGAACCATCATCGGTTTTTTCTTCGGTAACCTTCGCTCACGCTCTCGGTTGATTTTTCTCTAGTCGGCAAACTCATTTCCTTCATTACCCGGGCTGCAGGGCTGCAAAAACAAATACACATGTGCGCCTTGGCGCTTGTGCTGTACGTAACAAGTCACGTGACATGACGCTGCAGCTGTGATTGGTTCGGCTCTGCGCTACTTAATTTGGATTGGCTGTTCTTTTTTTTTTTTTTTTTTTTTTTAAGAGGACAAGAGAGATGAGGCCTATCGCAATAGTTTAATTTTTCTATCGCGAAAAAGTTATTTCGCAATACATATCGTTATCGTTTTATCGCCCAGCTCTACCTACAAACGTCACTGCTGTTTAGTTTTCTGTCTTCATTTATGTTGGAAGTGATAGCAGAGCTGTACGTTTGAATTTGTTCAGAAATCTCTCAGTCAGAACATGCTATATCATGTTTAGGTGGAAGCCAGCGAGCTAACTTCCTGCTAACTTCTAACTCTGTTAAATGTAATAAATCCTGTTTTCATGGATGCCTGGATGTTAAACTTAATTGTTACACCTGGTAAAGCAGCAACGCTGATCATTTTATTAAAGATGAAAGAATTTAGACAGTTTGTAACTCTCAGTGATGCTGCAGTGTTTGTTTGACTTTGGGACCTGAAACTGACGGAGTTTAGGACCCAGATGACTCCGAGACCGACTACGGTACGGACTTCCGAGAGGCTCTTGACTACGGTAGCCGTAATGCTACGACAATCCATCAAGCGGTGCGGCTTCGTAGCTCATTCATACATAAGGCGCACTGTCGATTTTTGAGACAGTTAAAGCATTTTAAGTGCACCTTATAGTGCTGAAAATACAGTATAATATTTTTATGTTCTATAAAATAATACCAGGAACAACACTGTACCACCACAGATACTTCCAGTACTAAGAGAAATATCACCATAGTATCAGAAGTGTTCCTGAGGATTACTTTAATCCCAGAGGTACTGGTGGTTTAGCTGAGAGCAGTTTGAAGTAGTCTGGGTCTCGTTGTACTTTGTTCAGGTGTACCCGGAGCTGCCGGAGCCGGCGCAGGCCTGCCTGCCTCCATCGTCCTTCCTCACCTGCTCGTCCGATAACACCATCAGACTGTGGCACGCCGACCCCCCCGGCGCACACACAAACCTCTACAGCAATGTGAGCCTGACGCAGTAACAAAGCCAAAGTACACTCTTTGTTTGTCCGTCTCTGATGACTTCCTGTCTGCACCCAGGACCTGCTGAGGATCTTGTACGTGGGAGAGAACACGCAGCACCTGCAGGCAGAGGGGGAGGCAGCGGGGGGTGACGGGAAGGCGGGGATCAAAGTGCTTTGCATCAGCCCGGACGGACGGCACCTGGCGGCCGGAGACCGCTGCGGAAACCTGCGGTGAGACCCGAGCGCGTTCGGTTAGCTTGGCAGATGCGGACGAGGTCGGCTGACTCGTTTCCGTCTCTGTGTTCAGGGTCTTCGGGCTGCAGTTCCTGGACGAGCTGGTGAAGATCGAGGCTCACGACTCGGAGGTGCTGTGTCTGGAGTTCTCCCCGATCTCCACAGGTAGGACGTCCTGGGACACGCGGCGAGTGTTCTACACGCCATCGTTCTCGGTCTGCTTTTAAGCTAACGTTTAAATCTGAAGGCTTCAGAAAAGCGTCAGTCGGCAAGGACGTGAAGCTGCAGATCAGCAGCACCTCAGAGTAATCTAAACCTCGGCGCATTTGTCTTTGACTCCGCCCATCAGAGACCCTCAGCCCGGCTGGCTGGGTGTGGTTCTGTGGGGGTGGCGCGGCTCCTGAGTCCTGAGTGATGCGATTTGTGGCGTTTCAGGTGTGAAGCTGTTGGCGTCGGCCAGCAGAGACCGACTCATCCACGTCTTCGACCTGGAGAGGAACTACAGCCTGGAGCAGACCCTGAACGACCACTCGGCCTCCATTACTGCCGTCAAGTTCACAGGTACTGCAGTTCTGCCCACAGGACACCACCCTTCATCCCATACGCAGCTGTGCACCGGTGTTCTCACGGCGATGTCACTTTGTTACCTGTGCTGTAGGTGAGAGCCCGGAGGTTCGACTCGTGAGCTGTGGAGCCGACAAGAGCATCTACTTCCAGACAGCTGAGCAGGTGAGACTTCCTCGTGCACGTGTGCAGATGATCCACTTTCTGATTGGTCGATTCATCGAAGTCTTTCTTAGTCTTGGTTGATTTTGTGTTCTGAGCTTCGTTTGTCCCCCCTGTTCTGTTTCTGGTGTTTTCTGAAAAGTCAAATTTTTCGGTTAAACTCCTGACTGCTTTTGTTCACCTGCTGATTGGTGACACCGTCTGTTTCCCATGATTCCCTGCTCCGGGACGACTCGTTGTGGTCCAGACTTCGGAGGGCCTGCAGTTCTCCAGGAGTCATCACGTAGTGGAGAAAACGACTCTGTACGACATGGACCTGGACTCGAGCCGGACGCACGTCGCCGTCGCCTGTCAGGACCGAAATGTCAGGTGAGAAATTCTGAGCGTAGTCACAGCTATCCGCTAGTCATGTGGGCGGATATCAGCTGATAAAGCCAAGTAAAGATGATTCTGATTCCTCCTTCAAGGTTTCTCTCCTGGGTGTGTGTGTTCTTATTGCAGGAAGTAATCTCATTTCAGAGGCAGCGTTAGAATAAAAACGGCGTGTTTTATCGCTGCGAGTCCAGCTGTCAAGTCTACAGAAGCAGAGGCTTGCTGCAGCTTCCTGTCAGGGATGTTGTAACTTCAGTCGAGCTTTCAAACAGCAGCTTTTCCATCCCGTCACACAGGGTGTAACCAGCGGCGCTCGGTGGAACTCGTTGTCAATCAATCAATCAATCTTTATTTATAAAGCACTTTTCATACAAACTGTAGCACAAAGTGCTTTACATGGTTAAAAGCAGCCCACCCCACCTCCCACTCATTCCCGCACTGTCATTAACAGAAGCGGTCATGATGATACATTCCCCACACCACACACACACACACACACACACACACACACACACACACACACCTACACACCTAAAGAGTAAAATTGGGCTGGGATGATTAGCCAAGTGAGGAAACACTCACAGGGAGCCTTCGGGAGCCAGTCACAGACCGCAGCCTCCAGGCTGGGCACACAGCAGGAGGGAGGCAAAGAAGCCCCCAGCCAGGCTGAGAGGACCCACAGAGCCCCAGCAGCCACCGATCACAGCCCTGGTGCAGAGAGCCCCTCCGAGGAAACACTGGAGATTGACCTAATAAGAATATAAACAGGATAAAAGTAATAAGAGTGGGATATAATATAAATATAAGTATAAACAGAGTAAGAAGATAAAAATGAATAAGAATACAATCAATAAATATTAGGTAAAACTAAATTAATAATATAAATAGATAACAGGATAGAATAAATAAGCATTAAATAAATAAGCGTTAGGTAAAAGCTAAATTAAAAGGTGGGTCTTGAGCCTGTTTTTATCGCTCTGCGGCCCTGAGCTCCTCCGGCAGGCTGTTCCACAGTCGAGGACCATACCACTGAAAAGCTGCCTCTCAGTATGTGTCTGACAGGGACAATCAAAAGCAGTACCAGAGGACCTCAGGGTCTGCAGGGCTTAAAAGCAGATCTGAAAGATAAGAAGGCCCAAGTTAAGACATTTAAAACCAATAAAAGAACTTTAAAATCGATCCTGAAACACACGGGAGCCAATGCAGCGATTGTTGTAATGTGGGCCCGCCCTCTGGTCTTCGTCAGCACACGAGCTGCAGAGTTTTGCAAAAGTTGCAAAGGTGAAATATTCTTTTGGGGAGACCAGAGAGCAGGGCATTACAGTAATCAATGCGACTGGTAATAAAAGCATGCATCAGCATCTCGTGTTGGCCCGAGAGAGAATAGGCGGACTCTGGCTATATTTTTTAGATGATAAAATCCAATTTTGGTTACATGTTTAATATGTGGGATAAAACCAAGCTCAGAGTCAAGAATAACACCCAGGTCTTTCACTTGTAGTGAAGGGCATAGTTGCCTGAACATCATCTGAGAGGCTGATTAAAACTTCAGTTTTGTCCTGGTTACTGTAAAAGTTTTCTGCCATCCAAGATTTTATATCTAAAATGTCATCATTGTCTCTAATCTTGGGTACGGTGTGTGTTTGGCTCTGGTGCTGAAGCAGCAGATCTTTGTGTTTTGTTGGCGTTTGTTGAACATCATCAGAGGCTGACGTGTGTTGTTACTGTGCGGGATGTTGTCTCGGTACCATCCTGAACACCGCTGTAGTGCGCATGAAGCCACGGGTGTGTGTGTGTGTGTGTGTGTGTGTGTGTGTGTGTGTGTGTCTCAGGGTCTACAACGTGGAAACAGGAAAATTGAAGAAGTGTCTGAAAGGCTCGTCCAGCGATGAGGGGGCCCTGTTGAAGGTGAGGGGGCGGGGTTAATGATTGCGGGTTATCGGTGTCTCTCGTGGAAGCAGCTGAAATGATCTGTCTCAATCGGAGCTGCAGGTTCAGATGGATCCATCGGGCTCCTTCTTCGCCACCAGCTGCTCCGACAAAAACATCACCATCTTTGACTACGAGTCAGGAGAGTGCGTCGCCACGCTCTTCGGCCATTCAGGTGAGCGAATCCCCGAGCTTCACGCTTGTTTCTTTGAGGAGTTTTAAATTGTCAGCTAAGCGTGTCTCTGCTGCGTTGTCTCCTCAGAGCTGGTCACCTGCATCAGGTTCAGTCAGGACTGCAGACACCTGATCACGGTGTCAGGAGACAGGTGAGCTCAGCGGCCGGATGACACGCTGCTCAGACTGATGTGCAGGAAAGCTTTGACTGACTCTTTGCTTTGTGTAGCTGTGTGTTTGTGTGGCGGCTGGACGCTCAGATGACCAGCACCATGAGGAAGAGGCGGGGTGTCAGGCTGACCGCTGCACCTGAAAACCACAAAAAGCCAAACATCAGGTAAGCGAGATGCAATTGGACGCTGCAGAAGGTGCAGAAAATGTCAGGTTTAATTCCCGTTCTGCTTTATGGCGTTTTTCAGGAGGGAGACCTTCATCACGGTGCCCTCCTCTCAGCTGCCTCAGATGGAGGAGGAGGAGGAGCGGAGGACTCCCTGCAGGCTGGACCCGTGTCCTGGTGAGGACGAGTTAACTGAGCGCGGTTTCTCCAGTCCAGCAAAACAAACAGCTTTACTCTTTGTTGTGTTTACAGTGAAGCTGTGGTTCTGACACACATCAGTGCTAAAGCGCACACACATGTATCGCATACACAGCATAGAATAAATACAGTCTGTGCTGCTGCTGTGGAAGCTGCTCCTGAGGCTCCTGCACAGGGCAGCAGCCCGCTGCAGGACGTACAAATACATCTCCTCGCCCTCGCTGCTGCGTGTCGTGCCCTTTGGAGACGGCAGCTGTTACAGCGGTTCTTCAGGGACAAACAGGAGATTCCAATAATTTTGTGGGCCATGGTGGACCACGCAGAAGAAACCTCTGTGTTGGACCTTCACTGGAAGTCTGCGTCCATGTGCACACACAGGAAGTTGCAGCTGGGCACCCTCCCCACGCACTCTCCGTTGGTGCAGATGAGTTGCAGGTCGGACTTCCTCCTCCTGAAATCGGCGATCAGCTCTTTGGTGTTGGAGCTGTTAAGCACCAGGATGTCTGCACACCACACCACCACCTTCAGACCTCTTCCCTGTATGCCGTCTCTTTGGGACTGGAGATGAGCCCCACCACGCCGGTGTCGTTGTACTGACAGGTGTGTGTGTGTGATGATTACAGTAGAGGGCTTGGCACACAGCCCTGTGGAGAGCTGACCAAGGCTAGGGGCTGTGGAAAGATGGGGACCCACTCTGACTTTCTGTGCACGGACACAAAGTCTCTGGTCCAGCAGCAGGTGGTGAGAGGAAGCAGCATCCTGCAGTTTTACTGTCAGTGCAGGAGCATCGTGCTGAAGCCGACGAAGAGCAGCCTAGCACTACGCCCCTGTTCTTCTTGTTGGGAGATGTTAGTGTGGAGCGCTGTAACAATGGAGGCATGATGATGATGATGATGTTGTTCAAGAGGCTCTGCTCGCCTCGCGCTCCTGCACCAGGTGAGCAGAGCTGCTGCACTCCGGTGTTCCAGGTGCAGCTTCACACGCTTTGAGGTGGACAAACAGTTCTGCTACTCTGCAAGCACAGCCTCTAACGTCGTGCTGTTGCTGGCCTTCAAGTGGGTGCAGACCCTTTCACACCTGCTGTGTATGGTTGCCACTGTAGTGGGCCTCAGTCCTCCCCTTATAGGCTGCCTCAGCATCTCTGCTGCCTCTCCTCAGGTCGGGTCTGAAAGTGAAACCGAAGTGACGTAAAACCTGAGACGGTCCAAAGATTGGACTGTTTGCACAAGGTGCAGATCCCACATCGGTCAGGCGATTCCTGATGACATGTGCACCGGCTCGCTACTTCCTGCTGTGAGTCATATCTGTGAGTGTGCTCAGTTACTCGCTGAAAGCTGCAGGTCTGTTTCAGGAGCTGAAAGTGCTCCCTCAGGCTCAGACAGGAGTTTGGCTTCCTAAGCTCAGCTTCACTGTGGTGATTCACATCTTCAGACCTTAGACTGAGCCCTGCCAGCCCGGAGGAAGCATTTGTGCTATGTTCCAGTGTTTCTGTGAATCAGCCGTGATCCAGAACCAAAACTATGAGTCTTTTCTGTCCTGATCGAACTTGTTTGTTTCAGACGCTCCGCTGCTTCAGACCAACGGGAAGCTCCCCCTGTGGTTCAAGAAGCTGGTCAGTCTCCGCCCTCTAACCCTCAGCTCATCAATCTGCTCACACATGATGATCGACCACGCAATAGACTGTCTGTGTGTGTGTGTGTTCAGCAAGGACAGGGTGGAGCCTCCTCCACCATCCAGTCGGAGAGCGAGCCTCGTCAAGTGCGCAGTCGGTGGGCGGAGCAGATGAACCCTTTGACCTTCTGCTCCAACTTCTCTCCAAGTCCCAACAAGAGCCAGGGGGAGGAGGAGGATGACGATGAGGAGGAGGAAGAGGAGGAGGATTTCCACCCTCAGAGTCTGGAGTGTCTGCTGGAGGAGGAGGAGGAGGAGGAGGTAAGGAACAGGCTGCTGGATCAATGAATATTAATATTGATCTTTTTTTTTTTTTGGGGACTGTAAATCGCAACAATGACCACCTTTGATGCTGGTGGGCGTGGCTTCTTCATGTCAAGATGGCCAAAGCTTGAAGTTTGAGTAATTGGTTAATGAGGGTGTGGTGGCTGAAATGTGGGCGGAGTCTGACTGACTGTGATGTTCAGGTGCTGCAGACAGCAGGCAGAGAGCAGAACACCTTCATCCTGTATCCTAGCAACACCACAGCCACCCCTGAAAGGTGAGGGGTACACCTGATGATGATGATGATGATGATGATGATCTTTTCATGAAGTCTGTTTCTGAAACGCTCCAATGTTTGTCTTCAGCGAGTTTGAGGTGGAGGGTGTTTCCGTTCCACAGCAGTCACCGAGCCAGCTGGAGGTCAGAGGTCAAGGGGAGGAGCCTGTATGGCGCACTCAGCTGAGTCCGGATTCCGCCTGTTCTGAGGGATCAGCAGGAAGTCTGGAGCAGCAGCACGACCCGGGTCAGAGTTTAACCTTAAAAAAACCAAAACTTTACAGGAAGCTCAAAACAGAGCCTCACTCCTCCAGGGGTCAGTGTCAAAATAAAAGCCCACATAACAATATCAGATTAAGGAATCCTTAGATGCTTTTCAAAATAAAAGTCCCTCAGGCCTAGGAATGTGGAGGAATTAAGTGTCAGGTTTAAATGATAAAATCCTTCACTTGGTTAGAAAGTGTTAAACATGTTTAAACCTACGAGGGGTTTTCACAATAAAGGAACCCACTGAGGTAAAGTCATCAGTTATAGAATTTAGAAGGATGCTTTAAAATGATTAGTTTTGTCATATTTTCAGAATAAAAGCATCCAATCTGTTACAGCAAGTTAACAGGACAATCAGAACTCAAAATAAGTGATAAGAGGCGCTCCTTCCTCTGTTTCCCACCACGTGTCATCACTGATGTCATCGCGAGCTCCGCCCTTTCTGTTTCAGACACCGACTCCCTGAGTCAGGGCAGCTCAGTGGGCAGTTTGGGTTTGGAGGACGACGAGGACAGAAACTCTCTGAAGAACCACTTTGAGACTCTGGCCTCCGGTCTGAGCGAAGGTAAAGACCAATATCTTCATCATCGCCATCCTCTGACGGTTACTGAGCTGCTAACATGACCTTTGACCTTCCAGAGAAGTTTGACACAGACCTGAAGACTCTGCAGCCTCCAGATGAAAAGCACTTCCTGAACCCCCGACTCAGCATCTCCACGCGCTTCCTGTCCCGCTTCCAGGACAGAATCAGGTCAGCTTACCCACAATCCTCAGTGAAGCCGTGACCCTTGACCTGCAGGGTCACTTACTGGTTGTAACACGACACTCACCTCCGTCACTTTTGACTCCTACGTGACTTCGTGTCCATCTTGTCTCTGCTGCTGTTTCAGGGCCAGCCGAGCTCCGCCACCCGTTTCCGTCCCAACCAGGATCTCTGAGGAGAGCAACATCAGCACCACATCGGTAAACACACACAAGCCTGTAATGCAAGGGGCGTGTCCACATGAGGGGTGGCGCCTCCGCTCCGCGCTTGTCTTGGATTTCAATCAGTTACAAAACAAATTGATTTTTACAGCATTTTCAGGCGACAAATAATGACACGGGACAGTCGACAGTTAGTTTACATGCATGTGGGCGTTTCCAGAGCCCCACCTCCAACTTGATGCTACCGGAACACGGCGTGAGCTGTGGACACGACCTCTGACCTGTCGGGGTGTGCCTGAGAGTGGCCACGTCCGAGGTTTGTAACGTTAAAGAGGAAACTTGTTTTTCAGGTGAACTCGGAGTCGAGCAGTGACGTCTCCTCAGCCGGGCTGTCTCAGGGAGAGAACAGAGGAGGAGGAGGAGCAGCAGGAGCAGGAGAAAGAGGAGGAGGTGAGTTTCCTGTGAAAGCATGAGAAATGTCAGCTGTCACAGCAGCTCAGTCACATTCTGTGTTTCTGGCTCGATGACTAAAAACGTCTGTCAGAGATGACGACGGCACACGCTCCTCATTTTGCTCCCAAACAGCTGATTGGTCCTCGCAGTCGCCATGTTTCAGGAAGCTGCTTCAACAAACTAACAGCTGTGAGTAATGACAGGGTTCACCATGGCGACGGCCAATTAAAGAGCAGTGGATGGAGAACTCGGACCTGAATCATTCATACAGTTGTTTTACTGAACTTTATGAAATTTGGTAAAATAACCTGACAGGGACCAACAACAGATATGGACTCCTGACATTATCACACTCACCGAGTCTGATTTTGATCGTTTTCAGCTGAAAAATGGAAGAAATCAAAAACATAAATTCATCTTACTTTTCTAATTAAACTTAAATACGGATTTTGTCAAATCTTAAGACCAAATTTTCAGGTTTATTAGTTTTGATTTGGATAATATAAAGTTAAATTTCTTGTTGGAAGAAAGTGATGACCAAAGAGTAGAACAGACAACAGCTGACACATCTGCATAAAAGTTCAAATGAAGTTTCAGTTCTGCTGAACTAAAGAATAAAAACAGAAAAGTGATGCTGGGATGATGGAGCTGAGCTCCCAGGAGAGACTGCCCTCTGGTGGTAATTTGGTACAGTGCAGGTCATGACCTGAGTTCATCTACAGTTTAATAGAAAGAGGCGTGTTTTGTTTTTATTTCTAAAAGCACTGTTGCCACTTTCTCATATCGCCCAAAGCCCCTCTGAAGGCTTGTGCTGCGGCGTTCTCAGACGAGGTTTAGAGTCTCAGCTCGTCCGACTCGGAGGTTTGTGGTTGAGCAGGATGTGAGTGTACATCAGATAACGTGTGCACGTTTGCTGCTGATATTCTCTGATGCTTCCTCTTTGCTCTGCTTTAGTGAGGATGGTCCTGCAGACGCACACACAGGGCTGTGCAGAGAGGTGGAACGGTGTCGAAGGCAGGCAGAGGTTTATTACAGATTACATTTTAGTCTCCAGTCTGAAAATGAAATGAGCTGGATGTGATGGTTCGACTTTTGATGCTGCAAAGCTCTTTTTATTTTGTGTTTAATCTAAACTTGTTTAGAGTTCAGAATAACAGTTTTAAAATCACAGTTTTGTTTCAAAAATTAAAATATTTCATGTGAATTAAAAGCAAAGTTAGCTGAAAATGAGTGTAAACGGCATTTTTAGGACCAACACTGCCCACTTTGGCTGACCGGAGGCCGCGGTCTGATCTGGAGGTAAAGCTGGAAATAATCACGGATGATGTTTAATCACGTTAGTAATCAAGATTAAGGCTATGTCCACACGTACACGGGTATTTTTGAAAACTGAGATTTTCCATTTTTGTTTTTAAAAAAATAATCCCGTCCACACGTAAACGAAAAAATGAAGGGAAACGCTGCTAGGAACATGCCAAAGCAGCAGGTGGCGATATATTCCTAACTGGGTAGAAATGTTGGCCAATCAGAAGTCTAGGTGGGACAGAGTAAACAAAGATGGCGCATAGAAGCAGAAAAGAGTCCTGTGTGGAGGGACAGTAACTGTGTGTGTATGTAAGCATTTAAACACTTCAGAGAGTACAATTAACAGTAACAGTATTTTGTCCACCATCGTAGAAATTCATTTCACCGAAACAAAAACGTGGCGCACAGTGTGACGTCAATAAGGCGCACACCTTTGACTGTTTTCCTCGTCCACACGTAAATGCAAAAACGGAGTTTTCAAAAATCTCCACCCTGGCAGGCGTTTTTAAAATTCTCCGTTTTCAGTGACTGAAAACGCCGTTTACGTGTGGACGAAAGGTGCAAACGCATAGAAAAATCTGCGTTTTCAAAAATACCCGGGTACGTGTGGACCTAAAACTGACCGTAAGGATGGAGAGCTCAGCTGGAGCTGAGCGGCGTCACGTTCAGTGTTTCAGGCGCACTCACTGCAGCGCCATGCCGGAGCTTCGTCATGTCTCTTTCTTCTCTCATTTATTTGATAAAAGTTAACACACTTGTGGTTAAGCAGAGGAAGCTCACTTGCACGCCTAAAAACCGCACCTCCAACACTTCCTGTGCTGTAACAGTTAAAAAATAGCAGTAAGAGAAGCGAGAGAGGCTCCAGGACGTCTCCCTGAAGGACTCCGCACACCTCACAAAATCAAAACAGTGTGTTTGTGTGCTCACAGCAAGCTGCCGACAATCCGCCCTCCGTAGAAGAGCTTCCTGCCCAATTTCCCATCAGCCCCAGCACCGCAGCACACCCCGCAGAAGAAACACCGCGCTGGTCGTCCTGTGCAGAAAGACGTTAGGAGGTGTGTCTGCACGCTGCTGTGGGCACCCGGGTGTTTGTGTGGCGTCTTCCAGCTTTTCTTTGTGCAGCAAATCATGGTTGTGGTGGTGAGAATGTTTAGGGGTCAAAGGTCACAGACGGTGTGTTCACATGAGGTTGTATCTGAAGCCTGGCTGTAACTGTCCTTATCAATAATCTTCACAGAATCGAGCGACCGTTTGTGAAACGATCTTATCTGAACGGCGCTCAGGGACACAACTTCCTGCTCTGATTGAAGCTTGCTTACATTCTGCTCTCTTCTAACCAATCAGACGTGACCTCCAGGACCATCATGGCCCAAAACAGCTGCAGCGAGGAGGCAGCGGACCAGCTGTCGGCTCTTCAGCTCAGATACCTGGGAACCACAGCCAGCTCCAGGGCCAAACTGAGCCGGGACCCTCTGGGTTCCACCTCCGTGCCCTCCTCCACACCCACGCTGGAGGAGAACAAAGAGAACCTCCCTTCTCCAGCAGACTGCCAGCCTCCAGCCTCCACCCTGCTCTCTGCTAGACAGGACAGCAAACCTGACAACCACCAGGACCAGACCAGCAGGTACCCCCCGGTCCCCCACACACCAGCTGGGCTTTCCTGTCTTTACTGAACGTTTTCCATCAACTGATGTAGTCCTGGCTTAGGGTGACTCATTTCTCACACATGTACACATTAAAGCAGAGGGGAGGACTCACAGGACACGAGCTCTAAAATCACTTTATTTCACACTTATTACCACATGAATAAAGACTTATAGAAGTCCATAAAACAGCTGTGGAAGCTGCTGTTCAACAGCTGGAATAGACTAGAATAGTCCTTTATTGTTGTTGTACAAGTACAGTGAAACACAGGTGAGATGTATTCAGACATAGGAGAAAGGCACACATGGCCTGAGTGATGAAGGTCACACAGACCATGGCTCAGGTGGGTGGGTGGGGTGTGGGGCGAAGAAGCTGTTAGTGAGTCTGGAGGTGTGGGACCTGACTGACCTGAGGCACTGATCAGAGGGCAGAGGGTCAAACAGGTGGTGGGCGGGGTATAAGTGCTCACCTGTGATGGCCCTGGTGTTCCTGAGACAGGAGGATGGCGATGGCCTCGAGGGGTGTGAGAGGGCAGCCAGTGATGTTTTGGGTGGTGTTAATGACCCTCGGCGACACTGGTCTGCCTCGTTTCTGCTGCAGCAGTGAGATGGTAGAGTCAGCGGGTCAGGCTGCTGGTGGCGTGCTGCTGCTGTCTTTATGATCACAGTGCGCCGTCTTCAGCAGGTCAGCGCTCCACGACTCAAAACACAAATCTGCAGCAGCCATGTGGTGATGTCACGCGGACCAAAATCTCAGGAATGCTTCCAGCAGCTTGTTTGCAGAACCCCAAAGAATTAAAGCAGCTCTGAAGAAAAAAAGGAGTCCAGCTGCATCCTAGCAGGCTGTACCTAATAAAGTGTCTGGAGAGTGTATGCATCTGTTCAGTGAGAGTAGATGTTCAACATCTGGAATAGATGTCACAGACATTCATGCTCTCACTCTCTGTTTTGTTGTTTATTTGGTTTCTTTATGGTAAAAATGCAAATTATCGACCTCGGCAAACCCTCTGTAAGCCTGCAGGTTTGGACCATGCCCACTCAGGTGATGTCACAGCTCATAGTCGACAGGTGTAGTGTCAGCAGCACAGAGGAGACTCTAATCCAGACCCCTGTGGCAACACCCACCACCTGTGAGGTCATTCCGCGCCCTGCCTCCATGAAGGAGGAAGATCGAAGACCGTCGGAGACGAGAACGACAGCTGATCCAGGTAACGCACGCACACAGTTAGCTGCACCTCAAACAGATGCAGACATCAAGAAGCTTCTGGTGTAACTAACTGCTCCTCTTGGCAGAATGAATTTAAAATGGTTACTTTCCTGGCATGAACGCGTTCTTTGACCATCAGTCTTTTCTCCAGAAGTATCTGACTCATCCATGTGGGCAGCTGCAAATTTCAGTCGAGCTTGCAGGTGTTGATGTTAGAGCGGGGGCTTGTTTCTGGGTCAGCATCCTCTCAGTCCATGATGATGTAAAACTGGGTGTCCACCTTTCTGCACGCTTGTCCCTGAACATCCTACCCAGTTTCCTCTCATTGGAGGGTGATGGTTTGCCAAGATCTGGAAGAAGATCCAAAGTGTTGAAACATCAGAATAACTTGCATACAAATGTCCTGGAGTCTGCAGCTGTTCAGAAACGACTCCTAAAGACCTTCCTAACTTGTACAAATCTGCAGTTGTCCTTCTTAGACCTTTACGATGTTCCCTGGACTTTCTCACTGTTCTGAGTATTGGTCAGTCCCAGGAGTGCCGTCACACAAATCCTTTATAAGCTGCACCAGTTTTAGCCTTAACTTTGTCCAGTTAAAATACTTAAGCACCATTCATTGGTCTGACTGTATGTAAATACATTTAAAGCTGTATACTCTACAGTCATTCCAGGCTCACATGTATGGTCCTGGATGGAAACTTCTGATATATATTTTCTTTCTGATATTGTAAGATTTACAGCAACATTTTTACCCTTTTATCTTTTCTCCTAAAATAATTGTCATTATCATTTTATATAACTCGTTTGTTTTAAATGACCTCTGACCTCAGACGCCTGCTGCTCTGATCACATTTTTTTGGTCTCATTTCCAGATGTTTCTCTATCAGCTGATTCGCTGCTCTCTGCTCCACCCACCTCATCCTCCTCCCCTCTAGAAGAGAGGCTCTGCCCCATTCACACAGGTAAAGGTATTTTTCGGTAAAGTTGTGGTGATGCTGCTGCTGCTTGGATCGCTGCGTAGCGCCCTCTTCAGGTCCACAGAGGCCGTAGCTGCCGTGATCTCTTCTGCTGATTTCGAGACACCGACCTTTTGCCATGTCGGGAGGCGGGCCTTACTGTGAAACCAAATACTCATTGACTAACACTTTGTGATTGACAGACCGTTAGCCAATGAGCATGCCCCGGATAATTCTTTGAAATGAAATAAAAAGGAATAGGCTGAAGCCTTGTGGCTTATAATTATCCTATCACTTACCCCCATAGGAATAATCAAATCTTTAACCAAGACAATAAATAGCATTGATAAATAAGTTACATAACAGTTTGAAAAGAAATCAATGATAAATCAATAAATTAAATCAACACAAAGTTATTCATCAAACCAAATTTCTATAACCCTGTATGATACAAATTTTAAAATCTTCCTGAAAATGACAAAGAAAACACATCTTCAGTTCATCATTAAGTCCAGTCCATAATCTCACTCCCCAAACTGACACACATCTATACTTAACATTGGTTCTCACTTTAGGTATTTCAAACACATAAGACCCCCTCAAATCGTATTTTCCATCTCTTAGTTGAAACATACTTAAAATACAAATTGGAACATTCTTTTTCATCACTCGAAATATCATTTCTAAAGTTTTAGAATATATAATGTCCATGAATTTTAACATAGATGATCCTACAAAAAACTGGTTGGTGGACTCCCTATATCCAACTTTATTTATTATTCTAATAGCTCTTTTTTGCAATTTAAATATTGAATCCAAATATGTTTTGTATGTGTTCCCCCAAATTTCTGCACAATAGGTCATATAAGGCAAACAAAGGGAAGTATACAATAAATAAAGGCAGTTCTTATTCAAAGCATCTCTTGTTTTATAAAGAATAGAAATAGACTTGGATAATTTCTGTTCCACAAATTTCTGACAAAATGCACAACTAAAATTCTGAAATTAGTTACTGAGCCACAAACTCGTCGACATTTTCTCCCAGAACTGTCCGTTACATCGCCCCCTGCTGGCTGTTAGAAAGAATACAGCCTATTCTAACATTGGCGCCATGTTTCTGCTTCAGGCTGTAAGAACAGACGTTTGTGTGCAGGTTCGGGAGGAGACGAAGAGTCGGTGAGCGTGCAGTGTCTGCAGGTCGCCGCCGAGCTGAGGGAGACAGCGAGACGAGCCGTCCATCTTTACCAGAAGGTTTTCTCTTCACACATTTTTATTAGGATATCAATGTTGACGTAAAATAGTCTCTTTTCTTTAAATAATCACAGTTTTTTCTTCTTCTTTTGTCGTTTTTCTGAATCATTGAAAGAAAATGAAATTTAAAGCGTCACACATGCGTTTGTGTTTGTCTGTTAGTGTCCGCCTCATGTTTTCTTTGTTTTTTGTGTTGCAGCTCGGCGCGACGCTCTCTGGCTCACGGCAATGTCTCCAGGTGTCGTCGGCGATGCTGGAGGCGTTTGACGTAGTTCGCTCTGACATGCAGGAGGTGCTGCGGGAGTCGGGCGGCGGTGGTGGCGCCCCCTGCGGTCAGCTGGAGGACAGCAGGACGGCGTCTCTGCTGGAGACGTACTCTGAGCGGCTGCTGCAGATGGTGGAGGAGAAAATGAAGCGTGTGTGAGCCAATGGTGGATTTTAAATCAGTATTAAACTGCGTGCACCTTATGTCTGTGTGTCTGAGTGTGAATCACAGTCAGTGTCTGTAAATACTTCATGTTTCCTAATAAACGCTGGTTTTACTTTAGCTGTGGTCACTGTTTCAATCCAACTTTATTCATACAGAACCTTTTAAAACAGGGCTAATGATGTGTCAGATCATACATGACGGTCAGAAATAAACATGAAAGCAAAAGGATGTGAAGATTGATGACATCACATCAAAAAACCATGAGAGCGAGGTACGGGGGCCATGCAGCCCGGACACCTCGGCACCGCAGAAAACCTTAGAATCACTCAGAGTAGGCAGGAAGTGGGACAGGGAGGTGCGAGGAGCATCCCAGTGACCTCAGAGTGCGGGTGAAGTACAGCATTGAGTTTGAATCGTGAACCCTGTGGCGATCAAGCCACGCCACGGGGCCGCCTGTCAGAACTAAACCGGCGTTTCTTTTTTTTGAAGCTTTCCTGTCTTATGTTGCTTCTGCCGTGTCCACAGCTGTTTACCCATTTAACTGTTGTACAGGGGCACACCTTAACATCTGTACCTGGATCGGTTCCAGGAGGAGCCACAGACCAGAGCGCTCCTGGTGCTGAGGCCGGAGCTCATCTGTCAGTTCTCTGGATTCAGTCAGTGTGGTTAAGTGAACCAGCATAGTTGATGTGAGCCCAATCCACCGGGCCACTGCATTAGACTCTACCTGATCTCGCACCTCATACCTGAACTTCCGTTCTGCACGTGCAGCCCCAGGTGGGACTGAAGTCACAGAGCAGGAGCTGGCTGCAGTGACGTAAAACTTTAAAAGCTGACGTCATTTCGAGAGGGCGAGAGGGAAGGAACTACAAACACACCGGTAGGGCATGTTTGTAGTTCCTTAAGAGCAGAGCGGGCGGTGATTGGCCGAGAGCCACAGCGACGGGCCCGCGCCTCCGCCCCGCCCCCAGCAGAGTGAGAAAAGCCCCAAAAGTTAACGACAACAACAAAACAAACCACAGAAGAAGAAACGTAAACAACAGCAGGAGTAACCAACATGACGGCGGTGAGAGGAGCCGGGGTTTCAGAGCGGGGCTGCCTGGAACTTCAGGCCGCTGTGTGAGCCTCTGCCCGCGGCATGAAGCTCTCCGGGCTGCCGGCATCATGGCCGCTGTGACAGCCAACGCCCGCGGAGTCGTGACGGATCCTGCCGGAGTGTCCCCGCGGGACAGCCGGCCTCCGGCGCCGGGAGCCGGCGGGAGGTCCGCGGAGTCATGGAAGGGACACATCATCCGAGAGCTGAAGCACCGAGACCTGAGCCAGCACGCCATGTTCCAGGACCTGATCCGCTTCTGTACGACGACCAAGTACAAATTTTATCCCCTTTAAAGCCATCACAGGGGGTCTGAGAGCAGCAGTCACCGGGCCGAACTCCATTTAAAAACCCAATAATATAGTGTTCAGAGTTACAGTGAGGTTTTACAGGCTGACGTTGAGAAATTACTGCACGAAGAAAGACATTGATGGTTTCTGAGTGAGGTTTGGTTCAGAGAAATCAGGGCTTTGTATTGGGGAACCAACAGGTTTTCATTAAAGGGCAGCAAAAATAAATATGTTTAAACCAGAACTAACGTCCTTTTACCGTCGTTACTAATCAGCCTGTTTAACACTGTACTCAGGAAACGTCACAGAAGGAGCTGCTTTACTTGGGGGCAAAAAAATGTTTTTTTTTTTTAATGGAGTTTGGTTTAGAGCTGCCCTTTGTGGGGAAACAGGATTCCATCTCATCCAAGTAACTTCAGGGCTAACCTCTACTCATCGCCATGGTAACATATACTGCGAGTCTAACTTGCAATAATGAGCAGCTTCATGTTCCGACTGCCAGTGATAAGTGAATGCAGATAACCCCAAACCTGGGACTGAGGTAAAACACCGCAAAGCCAATCAGAACACACCTGAGGACATAAATTAATGTTCATAAACAAAGTAGTGCTGGAAGAACAGCGTACAGTATTTTTAAAGCAAAATCAGCTTTAAAGGGGTTTTTGTTTTTACTCGGGATTCTTCATTCAGCTCTGTTCAGTCTGAGAACGATTATGGAAGTCATAAAAAACTGGAGTTAAATCCCACATACCTCCACAACACGCTCATTTTCAACATTGAAGCTAATTACAAAGACAGAGGTAAACATCTCCAAACCTGCAGTTGCCATTCATCAGTATTCCGCATTTTTAACACTTTCTTAAAACCAGGCTGAGATTCAGGGCTTGTTGATCACGACAACTACACTTTGGTTCTGTTAGAAATCACAGACTCTCAGTTACTCTGATGTTTTATATATTTATATTTTTCAGTTATAGCAGCTCTGAAACTAAAAATGAAATTTGTGACGGGCAGAAGTTTGATGAGAGTCATCCAACCTGTCCCACCAGTCAGACATCCAGTATAATCCAGTTCACCCTCCTGTAAAATTTTTTGAATGGAGTCTGGTTTTATTTTTATTGTGGTGAGTAGATCATTAACCCCTCTGCTGAGTGTTTTGAACCTCGCTGACATCCACCCTCCTTTCATAGTTTGCTGACATTCAGGGACAGGAAGTAGTCGGCACAATTAAACCACACGTCGCCTCACTTCCTCTGCACAGTGAGTCATGTGTGACAGATAACCAGCCTGCTGCTGGTTTATCATCAGGCCGCATACGCAGAATGAAAAAAGTGTTAAACACGACAGATTTTGAATGGAGTTTGGCTTTAGTCAATGAAAGCTGGGAAACATAATAATATTAAGTCATAATAGAGTAAAAATATCTCAGTGAAAACTCGTTGTTGTGGTTTTTTGGTCCTAGCTGTCAGTCAGGTGCTCATCAGGTACAAACCCGGAGCACCTGGTTCCTGCTCCGCCTCCTTTGACCCCCCTTTCTGTCTGCAGACACTCAGCTGCTGGAGAAAACCAGTCTGACCAAAGGACTGCTGAGCAGCTCCGCCAGGTAACTCACCTGAACTCACTGTGTGTGTACATGTTCAGACATCTTTGCGAGGACAGAAAATTGGCACGCTACTATACTTGTGGGGACCAACAGTCACTTAGGAGGACAAAGTGCTCGTCCCCACGAGTTTGAAGACGTGTTTGAGACTCGCATTGTGGTTTTAGTGTCAGGGTCACAGTTAGGTCATGGTCATGGTCAGGCATTCATTTTGAATGTGAGGGTAAGTGGCTGGGATGCGTGAGTTGTCCTCACTAAGATATGAAAACGAGTGTGTGTCTTTGTGTGTGCTGAGGCTGTGTTTGTTTTGTGTGTGCAGGCGTCCCCCTGCAGGCAGCGCCCCGCTCTCGTCCCTGCTGCAGCAGAGCATCCAGCTGAAGAAGACGACGGGAGAGGTCAGAGCAAACCTGCCCCCATTTCAGAGTGATCACATGATCAGTTACGGCCAGGTTTAGGGTGACTCAGCCCGTAAAGTGCTCGCAGAGGTCAGAGGTCATCTGGTGGCCTTCAGGTAGAACGCATGTTTTTGGGGACTCATGTATCATTTTTCCAACCTGGAAACTGCAGTTCCTCTGACGTCCAGCAGAGGCAGCAGTGAGGTAGTGTTCACAGCCTCAACTCTGTGGGCTCAAATTGTGGTCATAAATATTTTGTACTTGTAAATCAAATGTGTATTTGTGTACTAAGTTTTGTAACCTTGTAAACCAAAATATGTGAAAATTATATATTTGTGCATCTACAGATGAGAATTTGTGTGTGTGTGTGTGTGTGTGTGTGTGTGTGTGTGCAAAAAATATTTACATGAGTTACAAATTTTTTTGTTAAGGTCTGCTTACAGGTACAAAGCAAAAAACTACGTGTAAACTCTGCGCTCAGGTTCCCCGGCTGTGTGTGGATTTCTTCTTACAAGTACAAATTTTGACCCGACTTTTCTTCCTTTCAGCTGATTGGTCAATGTCATGTCAATCACAAATTTAACAATCCAATCAGAGAACAGATGGGTTTGGCTGTCAAAGGGGTGCTTTTTTTTGCCAGACCTTAACAAACAAATTTGTAACTCGTGTAAATATTTTTTACACACACACACACACACACACACACACACACACACACACAAATTCTCATCTGTAGATGCACAAACATAACATTTTCACATATTTTGGTTCACAAGGTTGCAAAACTCGGTACACAAATACACATTTGATTTACAAGTACAAAATATTAATGACCACAATTTTAACCCCCTACAAATCCAACGTGTTTTATCGCGTGCATCAGAACAATGAAGAGGATTTGTGGAGTCACGGAGCTTTCAGATGGTCGGACGCTGTTCTCACATGAGTTATTTATTTCTGTAACTGTTTAAATCATATTATGGAATAAAGGGGCGTGGCCTGTTTGACTGGCATGTGGATGGTGACACAGGTGTCTGTAGCTGGAGCTCTGGACTGTGTTTGTGCTGCTGTGAGGTTACTGTACTAACAGACTGTCCGAGAAGGGGGAGCCCCATTTTGATTGGATGTCACTGAGCACTTAGCAGAAAGGCTCTGCAGGCTTCACAGCAGGAACCTATATTAACAGATCTGCCGATCGGGGGTTTCAGTTCTCGTCACCGGTGGATTCGATGAAGATTCATGTTCTGCTCATGAGCAGCGGCAGGTGGTGTTGTTGTTATGAACAGCTGTTCACCTGTTTCTGTGGTCACGCTCAGAGCTCTTTCAGCTCGTTCCTGGCGGGTCAGCTCGTGTTTTTCTTTGTGGCCAATGTGATAAAACACAGCAGACTGTAACCGAGCAACAGCAGCCACTTCTTCCTCTTGTGATAAAGCCGACGAGCAGATGTGATCAGTGTGATAAAAGTGAGAGGAACAGGCAGCCTGAGGGCGGTCAGACCACTTCACTCTGAGCTGCTCCACGAGCTTCGGCCTGCAGGCTGACGATCCACAACAAACGCTCTGAGACCAGGAAGAGACGAGTTCATGTGGGATGAACCGGAAACGTCGCTTGTCCTGCGTGGACGGGTCAGAACTGGTGTTGGTCCTGCTCTGGCTTCATAAGCACACAGAGTAGAGGCTCAGCTATGCAGAATTACAAACAAGTACTTTCTGTAAGTGAGCAGAGGGATGTTAGTGTCGTTTGAGACATTTGTGTGCTCAGGAGGCTTTTTGAAAATTATACGACTCGTAATAAATCGTGTGTAGATGCTGTCTTCAGAATGTTTTGTTCTTCAGCAGGGTTTAAGCGCTGTGTGAGGTCATCAGATCAGAATCAGACATGTGACAGCGTGACATTAACCTCACCCAGGTAAAAGTCACAACCACGAGTAACCTCTGACCTCTCCCTCCTTCTCTGTGCCTCCAGTTGGCCTATCAGGTGGTGGAGCTGCAGCAGCAGATTAAAATCAAAGACAGCGTTCTGGAGGAGCAGCATGCCAGGTGAGTAACACACCTGAGGCTGTCAGCTCACCTGTCAGGTGTAAAAACCTGCTGCAGGTGAGTTCAGGCTGAGGTTACAGAGCAGGAGGAGGAGGAGGAGCCTCTTTCTAGTTTTTCTTGTTCGTTCGCTGAGTAGAAATCTGGGCCGTTTATCAATTCCCTGGCACTGCTGAGTACGCACTCGCGTTCTCGGTGAGTACGTACCCGCCGAGAACGCGAGCACGGACTCGTTATTTGTACAGTCGGAACACCAGCGTGACGTGATGATGTCACAGGTCCGGAGTTTTTACTGCCGTCCCCTCCTAATTTAACTGTGAGTAACATGTTATGAAGCTTAACTGTAATCACAGCCAAACCGGTTTACTCAGGAACAAATAAAACACTGAAATAAACCAAACATTAACATTTAGAAGTGATCTAAGTGACTTATATATCATTTTTAACCTCAGTAGTGAAACCTCTATTAATAAAAATAGTGTACATGTACATACGTGTACATACCTTAATAAAAACAAGCAGGTGAGATGTTAGAACGCTTTTATTTCTATTTTAGTGGACACTCAATACTATAGACAGCTGCTGGGGTTTCTTTAACCTGAGTAATGAGAAGTCCTTGAGCGGGTGGGGGGACGATGTGCCGGAGTCCGCTGTTGAGTTTTGGACGAAATGCATTCTGGGATATATAGCTGTCCCAAGTCTACACCGATGCATGCTCGATAAAGCGGGCGGATCGAAAACACATCCGGGACTTTTTTTCGCGTTCTCGGCCTGATGCGTGCCAATTGGAACAGTACTTGGTCTCCGACTGATGACGTATCACAGTACACGAGAACGCAAGTACGCACAAGTACGCATATTGATAAACGCCCCTGGACTCACAGCTGAGCTCAAACTGCACCTCAGATCAGACTCTGCTGCTCGTCCACCGGGGGGCACTGCGCCGTCTGACAATAATTCAAATATCTGAACTGTCTGAAATTATTTTTAATAAAAGAAAAAATCAGATTCTTTAATCAAATATTCAAACATTTAAATATCTTTTGTCCTTTTTTGTCAAAACACAGCAAACCTCTTTATTACTTTATGTGTTTATTTTAAATGTGTTCTTCAAATCTTGTAAACTTCTAAAAAATTGATATTCCTCTTTGACATATTGAGTCTCAGGTGTTTTAGTAGCTGCACAGCGCCCTCTGCTGCCTCCAGTGTTTGTGTGAGCAGCTCCATTACACATCATACTGGTGTGACCTCCTCTTTCCTCCACCTTCAGGCTGCTGCAGGAGCGCCGTTGCCTGTCGCGAGTGTCTGATGCTCATCAGGAGCTGCGGGCACAGGTAGAGCAGGTTCAAGGGCAGAACACGGCGCTGAAGGTGGAGTACGACGCCCTCCTGGAGCGGCAGAGAGCAGCGGAGGCGAAACTACGGCAGGAGACGGTCAGAGGGGAAGAACTGCTGGCCAAGGTGATGAAGCGGAAAAACCAGGCCGCAGCTCGCATGAACAGCCACAACGAACGCCGCTCCAGGTACCTGAACGCACCTCACACACCTGCTCATCAGTGTACCTGAACTATAAATACCTCGGAGTATACATTGACAATAAACTGGACTGGGTTAAAAACACTACTACACTTTACAGGAAGGGCCAGAGTCGTCTCTATTTTTTGAGGCGACTGAGGTCCTTCAACATTTTCTACGAGTCTGTTGTGGCCAGTGCGATCCTCTATGCTGTTGCATGCTGGGGGAGTAGATTCAGGGTTGCTGACGCCAACACACTCAATCAACTGATCCACAAGGCCAGTAATGTTGTGGGGAGCTGGACTCTCTTAAGGTGGTGTCGGAGAGGCGGATGTTGTCCAAGATAAAGGCAATGTTGGAAAATTCCTCCCACCCACTCCATGACATGCTGATCAGTCACAGGAGCACGCTCAGTGAGAGACTGAGATTGCCCATAATGCACCACTGAACAACACAGGAAATCATTCCTGCCTGTGGCCATCTCCCTGTACAACTCCTCCACCTCACACACTGTATACTGCAACAGCCACACCCTTTTTGCACACGTTCTTCTTTCTTATTCAGGTATTTGTCAATAAGTGACTATATATATGTATAGTATATATATATATATATAACTATATAGTGTTTTTATATATATATATGTATATATATATATATATATATATATATATATATATACATATATGTGTGTGTGTACACACACACATACACACACACATATGTATCAGTGTACCTGCAGGAGGGTCAGTGTGGATCTGCACTCAGATCTTCCTGTTTGTTTGTTTCAGAGCTCGAGAGGCAACCCTGCAGGCCGCAGCCAGGTCGAAGGTCAACTTAGACAGGTCAGCTGTCCATCCCCTGAGCTCTACATCGCCCTCTTCAGGTTTCTCTAAGTAAGAATAAATGAAATGCACGACACGGGTTTGATAAATCGTTTCAGAACATTTACACTGAAACAGAATTTTAAAATATATTTTTAAGTATTGATAAATGTTTTTAAGAAGTTGACAGATTTTAAGGAAAAAATGTATAATTTTAATTTCAAGAATGTTTTGAAATATTAAAGATTTTGAGACGATAATATTCTGAATAATTTCTTTATTTTTGATCACATTCAGGAGGCTTACTGTCATTTTTGTTGTGCTGAAACTTTTTCAAAGAAGTCAGTTTATTGGATATTAAAAGCTTCTAAAGGTTGATTACCGTAGTTTTCGGGTCATAAGCCGCTACTTTTCCCCCACACTGTGAACACTGCAGCTTATACTGATGTGCGGCTAATGCATATTTTTTTTCATGCGGCCAAAAACATTTTGCCTGGTAACAGTAGACCAATCAAAATGATAAGTAGTATATATACGGTATATATTTTTATCGGTTGTTAAGAGTCGTTGTAATGTTGTTTGTGCACTGTTCCGTAAAAAAACCATAAGCAACGTAATTTGTGTGTTACCGATACGTACGTATACTTAAAGCTAGCCGCGTTACAGGCGCTGTTCGAGGAAAAAAAGTATTTGCAGTATGTATTTTTGTATGTTACCATAACGTTTATGTTACCATGTTTATGTTACCTTACGGATTAAATTAAACGTTAAAAATCCTCACGTGTAATATTTCTGTGTAAATATCTGATATTACAGGTGAAAGCATACGGCTTACAGTCCGGTGCGGCCTGTACAAGTACAGAATTGATTTTCTTTCTACAATTAGAGCATGCGGCTTTTAATCAGGTGCGCTCTGTAGTCGGGGATTTACGGTAATAGACTATTTTGTTACTTCCTGTCACTGTCAGAATAAAATATGTTTGTGTTTCAGCTCATCAAGTGCTCCGAGCTCCAGATCGACGTCTCCAAAGAATGAGAAACGGGACGCATCCATGGAACGAAAACCTATGCGACTCGTGAGGTCATCAATCATGGCTTTGTTTTATTATCCATTTATTAAATACTCATTGATGATCTATTAGCGATTTGGTAGTAGTTTTCAAAAGTAACCCACTGACGACCTCAGGAGCATTTACACATAAAAGTCATTAATCCTGGAGGGAAATTGAGTTGTCATAGCAACATACAAACAACAGACAACAAAGCAATCATGTAGAAATGGAGAGATAAGAATGAAGTGGATGAGTTAGCGGGTCTGATGTCAGCTGAGGGAACGACCTCGTCTGCCTCTTCAGATCTCAGGAGCTTTTTCAAAATAAAATCATGAAATTAAATGAGATGATAAACTGTTTCTTCTCTCAGGTCGGCGTCGGTGACGTCTCCGAGGATCCTGACCTCCATTAAAGAGCTGTTCGAGTGAGTTGCGACCTCCATTATGTTTTGTTTGGTTCATTCATTCAGCTGCTCAGCGAATGAATGAATGACCCTGTGTGTGACATAAGCAGAAAGAGGCGGGGCCACTCGGTCTGCAGTCAGGAGGAAGATCTCGTCTCTCCTGTAAGAATCTGTGTGTCAGCCCGAGTCCCGGCCAGAGCTCTGCAAGTCCTGGTAGCGCCCACACACACACACACACACACACACACACACACACACACACACACACACACACACACACAAAGAACTCCTCTGTTCTCTGCTGACCTCCGGCCTCACATGGAGTAGGACGTTTACACGAGACTGTAATGTTTCCTCTATTTGTTTTTTTCAGGATGCCCATGAGCAAGACATCAACGCCGTGCGGTTCAGCTCCAGCTCGGACCTTCTGGCCACGGGGGGGACGGACAAAGTGATCAAACTGTGGGAGGTCAGAGCAGGTAAACCCACCTGAGGTCCACTCATTGTTTTTCTTTATTATCGCTGATTTAAAGGACGGGTTGTGACCTCACTGCTGATGTCATCAGGTTTGCTGACTCACAGAGGAACCCTGGACGGCAGCACGGAGGGCATCACCTGCATCGAGTTCGACCCCATGGTGAGGAAGTCACCTGAGCTCACCTGTAAATGGAGCACTGAGGTATTTCTCACTCGTGTGGGCGTTTGTGTTTTTAGGGCTTCAGGATCCTCGCCGCGTCCTACAGCAAGGCGGCCATGCTGTGGCAGCTGGGCGACTCCGTTCCAAAGGTAAAGGTGACTCACTGCCCGGTGTGTCTGATTAATCACGTGAAACATCATCAACATGTAAATTCTAAACATGAGCACAAAAAACTGTGATTTTTAATTTACAATCAAGAGTTTAAAAAAAGCTTTTATTTTGAAATTGTGTTTTCTGCAGATCTGGAATGTAACTGTGTGTGTGTGTGTGTGTGTGTGTGTCTCAGGTGACTCTTACAGGTCACAGCAGGAAGGTGACGGCGGCAAGGTTCAGCAGCATCCTCCATCAGGTGGTGACAGGAAGTGCCGATGGCTCCATCAGACTATGGGACCTGCGGCGAGCTGCCTGTGAGTAACCGTGTGTGCTTGCTGCTGATTGGCTCATGGCGGCCCTGCAGTTGGAGTGTATTTAAGGCGGACTGTGTCCCTGCAGGTCTGCAGTCGCGTAACGTGGCGAAGTACTGCAGTGACCTGGTGTGCTCTGAGAACTGCATCATCAGCGGACACTACGACGGGCAGATCAGAGTGTGGGACTCCAGGTTGGTCCGTCGCCGCCACACCACACCTGTGCACCACACCTGTGCACCACCTGATTCTGATCCACGCCTCCGCTTCAGTAGAATCATTAGAATCTGATTCCTTTCATTCAGACACCCGACCCTCTCGTTTACTCCTCCCAGCCGTTTCCACGGTGACACCCCGTCTCCCTCTGTTACTTAGCAACAGCTTAACTCACAGACTCCCCTCAGTGTCCTCAAGTGTCCTGCAATGTCTGAAGCAGCAGGTGATTGACAGCTGTGACCACCATTTACACGTCAGCATCAGCTCTCACTGGGCGTGATTGGTCAGAAACTGGATGATGTCATTTTTACCTTTTTATCGACTCCAGTTTTCTGTTTCTGATCATCGGTCCAGCGTAAAAGTTGTTAATCGGGGACGAGCCCCTGATGCTTGCACCTGCTCTCGTGACCTCTGGCGCCACCTGCTGGTCAGACATGAAGGCGTGTTTAAAGCCGTTCTTACATCAAACACTTTTCTTTACGTTCAGGGCGGCGAGCTGCGTTCAGGTGCTTCCTGCTCAGGGAAAAGTCACCTCGTTGGACCTCAGCTCTGACCATCGCCAGCTGCTCAGCTGTTGCCGTGATGACTGTCTCCAGCTGTTCGACCTGAGGAGGTGGAGCAATGAGCGCGTAACCTTCAGGTACGTCAGGACGAGGCGATGCTCTGCCGAAACGAACTTCTTGTCCATCCGTCTGACGTTTGTCTGTCTGTTTGTGTCTCAGAGCCGACGGGTTCAAATGTGGCAGCGACAGCACCAAAGCCGTCATCAGGTGAGTCACATGATCAGTGACATCAGAATCAAGCACTACAAGGGTCAGTGAAGCAAAAAACTGTTAGCCGTGCTTAGTGGGCGGGCGGCCCTGAGTTTGGAAAAGGCTTACTTTGAGTTGAGTGACCGAAGCAACTACCAATGAGAGTGAAGGATACTGCTGAATGACAGAGAAGACGTGACCATCACTGGTTTGGTGCAGATCCTCTGTCGATGAAAAATGAACATGTGACTGCGGGTTGTCTCGCTTTGTGTCAGAATAACAGATGAAGCTTTTGGATAATCACGGTCCAGAGGTCGAGTTCAGGGGCTCCAGTTAGCTTAGGTGTGTCACCCTCCACCTGTCAGTCAGAGGCCACGCCCCTAATGCAAACTTTCACTCTTAATACAACATAAACAGGCGGGTTATTAAAGGAAAAGGCTGTAAACATTTCTGCTGTAGAGTCTGACTCACTGCCGCCTCTGCTGGACGTCTGAAACTGCAGGCTGCTGTTTGCTGTTGAGTGCAGTGTCAGTCCGTCCTTGTGTCTTTGTGTTTGAATCATTTTGTTGGGTTTCTCTGTTTACTGTAAATCTTTAACATCACATCCTCGGAGCGGCTGCAGGTCGGCCCGACACGTGCCTGTAAGCCGTCCTGTCCTCGGTGTCCGGGTGGAAGCAGGGAGGCGGAGCTGCCAGCAGAGTTTGGCTCGGTGCCCTGATCGATTATCACGAGTTTAATCGTCAGATGGAGAGGACTGTTTCTGGGCCAGAGAGATAAAAATAGGGCGAGCTGGAGATGGGGAGAGATGAGATGAGATCGGGGGATTGGTTCATTTTCTGCTGTTTCCATGACGACAGCAGGGCAGGGATGCTTTGCGCCTGTTCGACTCCCTGACAGAATCACTACACATGTGAGTCCAACACGCACAGCTGCTCTGCCTACACTATGCTGAGCCTCGTCTGCTGTTGGATTCGTACCTGTGATTCCTACATTTGTTTGTTCTCGTCGTCTCGCGTTCAGCTTCTCGGCAGCCAGACTGACAGTGTCTCTAAATTCTTCAGACTCAGCTGTCCACACGGCGGGAAACCCCTGACAGCGTTCTAATCTGCATGAGGCCACAAGCACATCTGCGTCAAAGCAGAAATGTCAGAATGTATTTCTTCATTTTGTAGAAGGTGAAGCAGTATAAAACGCACGTGCTGAGTATCAGCGGCAGCGCGGTCGCAACTTTCACCGACGCGTCGAAATCTTTAGTGAACGCCGACTAAGAGCAGCCCTCGACGTTCTCGATAAAAGCAGCTCTCTCTTTCAAAATAAAGTTCTTAACTTCAAAATAAAATATTAATATTTATATGGAGCTCTTTTATTATTGAGCTTGTACAAACAGGTTGTGTTTGTGACTGGACCAATGATATAACTGCATTTTACCTGTGCTGCTCTGCCAAAACACTAGTTGGTGCTGGCGTCTCTCTGAACTCTCTTCCAGCTGTCCTCCAGTCTAAGAACCAGTTTGCATGTGGGAAAACGATTGTGTTGAACTGGCCAATCGGTTGTTGCGGACAGCATCAGTGCTGTGTTGCATTTGTGGGGCGTTGCACATCAGGTCACAGCGAAGGGCTCAGAGGGTTTGTGGTTGCAGCGTAATGAAGAGACAAGTGTAAATCCCTCTTCAGTGTCCGAGCTGGGAGTTCGTGGCTCTGCAGATGGAGAGAATCATGGAGCGAGATATGGAGCTGTTTGCTCACAGCAGCAGGAAGTTTCAGGTCGGAACAGCTGTTTCACCCAGATGTTCTCTCTCTTCAGTCCAGACTGCTGCTATTTGGCGGCCGGCTCTGCAGATGGTGCCGTTTACATTTGGAACGTCTCGACGGGCAAGTTGGAGACCCGCCTACCCGACAAACACAGGTAACACCGAAGACCTGAGTCAGGTGATAAGCACAGTCACTGCCAGTGCAGGGTCCTAAAGATCAGAGGCTCCAGCTCAGCTCCCTGTGGGACTCCAAATGCTGTTAGTTCAGCTTTACTCTTAATGTTGAACTAGTCTCTTGAGAGACTCCGCATGTGTTTAACCACAGAGGAAGTTTCGATTGTCCCTTTAACAGCCTGCTCTCTTTCAGCTCGTCCATCAGCGCCGTGTCTTGGTCTCTGTCCGGCGAATACTTCGTCAGCGTGGACAAGAGCAAGCGAGCCGTCCTCTGGAGTGACATGTGAGGCAAACCCACAACGAGGTCACGTTGTTGTGGAGACGCGTCACACATCCAGCCTTGATTGGACAGATGGCTGTTTGACAAAAGTCTTTTTTAAGCTGTTTGTTGGTTGGACCAAAGGGAAGTGACCTTACGTTGTTGTGATCTATGATAACCCTGAAGAATATTAACGAGGGAGGAGAACACGGACCTTCTACCAGCTTTAAGCTTTTTCTGTGTAAAACCTGTGTGAACAAAGGGAAACGTTCCTGCAACGCTTGAACCATTTTACAGTGGACGACGCCAAAATGAAGCAAGGCCGAACGGCTCGTCGGTCACGTGTGCACACGTCAGCCTGCGGCGTGCGCTGTGGTCACGGACTGAAACCAAGCTAACTTTTTTTTTTTTTTTACCTGGAACGAGTAGAACGTTTTTGTTTTTGTAATTACAGACAGATTACTAACTCACACGCTTCTAACGGTCCCGTTTTAGATTGTAAAGTTTTTCCCGCCTTGTCTCAGCTTGTTTTGGGTCCTGAGAAAGTCTTAAATTGACATATATTAATAAAAGATCTGAAACTGTTTTAAACTGATGTTTTCAGTCACCTCAGATTCATGTCCTCGCTTTTGCATTCAGAGTGGGGCCGCAGCTCGACACTGAAGCTCCACCCACCTGCTGGCAGCCAATCAGAAAAAAGTTGTCTTTGAAGGGGGAGGGGCTAAAACTGCATTTCAGAGGACTGCACTGAGGCAAACTTCTCCGTTTTCCTTTAAATTGTTATTAAAATTGTGCGTTTTGTGGATCACTGTAGAAACAGGTAAAGCTGTTTCCACTCAGGTGTTTGTAAAGGGTGGTGCTAACATTCAGGGATTCAGGGAGCGTTCAGATCTATGAGCACCACCCTCAGACTGCCTTAACCTTTGAACCCCTGAGAAGAAGCTTTCAACGGTCACCGCTTCATTCAGGCCCGCGAATGTTTGCTCCTCTGTGGGAGCTCCTGAGTCCTGAATTTAAACCAGCCGTTCTGGGATCGGTGGGAGTGTTTCCAGTCTCTCTGCTCTCAGCCGTGGATTCACTGAGTGATTATTTTGTACTGTAAGTGATGCGAAGCTGCTCTGGAGGATTTGGAAATGAGCAGAACGTGTCCACCTGTGTTGTCCTGCATTTGTGTATCTGCAGCGAGAGGCTGCCGCTCAGGTAAAAGTAGCACTCAGGTGTGTTTTTGTCTCAGATGTCGTTCTCCTAACGTTCTGTCAATGTTTTTAATATGTTGGTAACGTTTCTGCTCTCAGCTCTAATAAACGCTGGTCTCTAACCATCTGTCCTTCGTCCTGTCGTCTCCTCATTCCTTTCTGCTTGAAGGCTTTGTTCATTTTTTCACCACAGTCTGAAGTCATGTCACTGAGTTTAAAAAGACAAGGTGATGATGCTGATGCTGATGAGGAGCTTCGGCGCTGCAGGCTGCTTCACACTGAGGTCATTGATTAGGAAACAGAAAGCAGCTGCTGCCTCCAGACTGACCGAGCGCTGACCTACACGCCACGTCGAGTGTTAGAAAGCTTCCGTTTTCCTCCACTTTCTCCGCTGGTTGTCACAGAAGCCTCTCATTTTGACCAGGTGGATGGTTTCTATCAGTCATGGCAACAACAGATGAGTCAGTCAAGTCTGATGTACTTCATGTTTCTGCTGCCGTCATCTTACAGAGCGAATCAGGTGTTTTCAGCTGAAACTCCATCTATCACTCCTCTGTCATCCGCCCCGTCTGTTCGACATGAAAAAGCTCATCTATGAGGGATCGAGCAGGCATCCTGGTCAGATGCTGAACCACCGTTTTGAGGACTAACGGCTCTATTGAGACTCTCCCTAACGACTGCGCTCCTCAGCCTCTCTAAGCACAGCCATCTTCAGATGAAGCTCATTTCTGCAGCTTGTACCTGTCTTCCTCCCCTCACAGCCAGCTGGTCACAGTAGATGATCCTGAGCCTGGTTCTGCTGGAGGTTTTTTCCTTCCCACTGTGACCGAGTGCTTGCTCTTTGTGGTCTATCTGATTTTTTAGGTTTTCTCTGTATTATTGTAGGGTCTTCACCTGAACAGAGTAATATAAAAGTAAGTAAAATTTTATTTATATAGCACCTTTCAAGATAAAATCACAGAAGCTAAAACATAAAGACAAAATCAACCAAAAGCAAGTTTAAAAAGATGAGTTTAAAGCTGTTTATTTAAAAGAGACCACTGAGTCCACAGATCTCAAACTCAATGGGAGAGAGTTCCACAGTCTGGGGGCCACAGTTACAAAAGCTTTGTCTCCTTTGTTTTCAGCCTCGTGTGCTGGACAATCAGCAAGCCCGAATCACATGACCTCAGTGACCTGCTGGGAATGTATGGATGTAAAAGATCTCTGATGTGCTTGTCCATGCAGAGCCCTGAATGTCAGAGTCATAATCTTAAAGTGGACTCTGAATTTAACAAGGAGCCAGTGCAGCTGGATCAGCAGGGGTGTGACATAGGAGTACTTGGAGGACTTGGTCAGAAGCTTTGCAGCAGCGTTCTGAGCACCCTGCAAAGATTCCAAGGAGGCATTACATAAACACGTGAACAAAGAATTACAATAGTCCAAACAGGATGAAACAAAAGCATGTCATGCCAGTTCAGAGCATGACACAACGGGACTCAAAGTCAGGGCTGAGTCAAAAGTTACACCAAGGTTGATAGATGAAGCAAGAGGACCTAAATTTTCCAAAACCCTAGGCAAAAGATTTAATGGGAGCACAAACAAGGACTTCAGTTTTCTCCTCATAAAGCTGAAGAAAGTTATCAGCCATCCAACCTCTAATGGAGTCTATGCACCTGTGCAAAAACTGTAGCTTGGAAACATCTTGGGGCTTCAAGGAGATATACAAATGAATATCATCTGCATAGCAGTGATAAGAAATGTCCTTAAAAGTGCTCAATAAGTGCTGAAGAGAGAGTAAATACAGCAAGAACAATAAGGGTCCCAACACAGAACCTTGTGGCACAACATAGGCAAGAGAAGTAGAAGAGGAACTGTACTTAGAGGGAGCCACAGAGAAGGATCGTTCATACACATAAGACTGGAACCAGTCCACAGCAGACCCTGATATACCCACCCAGTGTCTCAGCCTATCTAGCAGAATGTGATGGTCCATAGTATCAAAGGCAGAGGTCAGGTCCAACATCAGCAGGACAGAGCATTCTCCTGCATCATAATTCATCAGGATGTCACTGGAGACTAAAAAGTGCAGTTTCAGGAGCATGAACTCTACGAAAGACAGACTGGAATTTATCCAGAATGCTGTATTCATCCAGAACAGCTATCAGCTGCTTAGCAACAACGTTTTCTTAAACCTTAGTGATAAATGGTAGTTTTGAAATTGGTCTATAAGTGCTAAGCAGAGAAGCTTGGGGTTTTTTTTAACAGTGGGTGAATGACAGCATTCTTACAATAACCAGGACCTGACCAGAAACCAATGAACTATTGATAATTGTAAGCACACAGGGACCGATAGACTGAAAGACATTTTTAAACAAAGATCCAGGTAAAATATCAAGAGAGCAGGAGGACGCTTTCATCGAATTAACTAATTTGACCAGCTCAGGTAAGGACAGAGGTAAAAACCTTTCTAAAATAACAGGCCCAGGTTGAGTTGGAGCTGACAACAGAGGCACAGAAGGAGAGATATTGTTCCTCACATTGCTGACTTTTTCAACAAAGAAAGAAAGTTTTCACAATCTTCAATCGATGAAATTGGGACAGCAGGTGGAGCAGGGGCAACAATACTACTAACAGTGTTGAATACTACCTTGGGGTTAACTCTGCTCTTTGAAACTAGGTCTGAGTACCCATAGCTTTAGTCACAGGTGAGGCTAAGGATGTCGACCAATGGCTAATTCAACAGCTTTGCTTATGCTCTCAGTTGTGAACCACCCCAAGGAAAGCTGGATCCATGAAATCCCGAGGCCCCTGAAACAGACGCCCTTCCCATTCTGGACAAACTAAAAACTTCCATCACTCGCGAGCCAAGAGCGGCAGGGTGGAGGCAGATGGGGGAACTGCAGAACGCAAATATAAAGTGTCGAAAAACAGCGCTCATCTACTTAAAGACGGATGGCCACATTAATGTGAACAAATAAAAACAGTGGGCCTCACGCAGGGGCTTGTGGTGCGTACCCATACATTTATAAAGCATGATGAGAGATAAACCTGAACTGCTTCACACTGATGTGACTGAACCCGAGCACAACACTGCCTAAACACCTGCACTCAATGTCCAGCAGGGGGCGACTGGTTGTAAGGAGTCACTGATGATGAGATGTAAACATGTTTAAGAATCCGTACTGAGGGTTGGATTAAGCAAACAGCTGAATTTAAACGCAGTGATGCGCAGCTGGCAGTGAATGTTCATAGCAAGCAATTAGAACGACAGTGACTTTCTTTGCTCTCTGGTCGGCTTCCCTCCTCGGGCTGTAAAGATTCAAGCCTGGAAAAGTGTCCAAATTTAGAGGAAAGAAATATTTATTTAATGAAGGACAGATGGAAGGAGGGTGGAGGTCAGAGTCCAGCTGTCAGTGTGATGCTCCTGTCAGACAGAAATATAATCTGTCCTCTGGGTGTCTCCTGGTTTAACACGTTTTACTGCTAATGAGTCTGACAGAAGAGAGAGGGGAGAGCATGCCAGGCGCTGAGAGGAAGGAAGGAAGGAGGAGGAGGCGAGTTAAAGAGGAGGAGGAGGGGCGGGGTGGTGGATTCAGTCAGTCCTTCGTTCAGTCGCAGCTCAGATGGAGGTTTTTCCTCCTGCTGAGGAGACTCTGATGGCATGACAACGGCTTCCTGAGAGAGAAAGAGCGAGAGAGAGAGAGATATCCTGCCCTCAGTTTCCACGGTGACGGCATCCCTCCATCCTCCTCCATCATCTCTCCGTCCGGCTGCTGTCGACATCGTCGGGATGGGAGATAAAGGAACAAGGTAAGATTTAATGGGTGCGTGCAGTAATGCACCCTGATAAATGTGTGTCACACAGATCGATCCGTTAGGAGGAGATGTGTGTGTGTGTTGCTGTAATGTTACATAACATTATGTCCGAACCTCGAGGAGTGTGACGTCTCGATGGCACTGACAGGTTTGCTGTGTTTGCCTGTGGCTTTTCTGTCTTTTATTTTGACAGTCAGACACACAGGAAACATGGAGGGAAACCCATCTTTGTGAAAGAAACAAGATTCCCAGAGAAAAATATCACTACCAGTACTTGTAGTGATACTGTAGTAAAAGTCTGTAAGAATAAGCGTGTGTCGCTCTGATGCGTTCACGCGTCATGTAGAGGGTTTAAAGGCGAGCTCGTGTTTTACAGCCGCTGTTACTCTGAGTGCACGACAGAGAAATGCAGTCACAGAGCTGCAAAACTAAAACATTCAGAGAAAAAACAGGAAAATGTTTAACTTTGTGTCAGGAGGCCAAATCAGAAGAGGCTGTTTTGAGTTTTTATTAGTTGAAATATTTGATCCTAGACTGTGGCGATAACAGGTACACGTCAGGGTGTGACCATGTTCAGACAGGCCGGCGCTCTCTGTGCATCTTTGTGACGGTCACAATCAAAATGACAAACTTCTCCTGAAAGAAACGGCCCAAACCCAAAGACTGAAATACAAAAGTCCAAACAGGATGTGAACAGCTCTCTCCTGCTGATAAACCAGCACACCTGCAGCCTCCTAACACACCTGTTATCACTCCAGTATCACCACAGAAAGCACACCTCATGTTTCTGTCAGGAGAGCGTGACTGATTTACTGGGATCTAGGACAAGTTCTGGATCTGTGCTAAGAGGTTTCAGGGGTTCTGAGCCCATGTTTCACCTCTCCACCAGCTTTAATGAACACCTGCTGATCAGTAACATCGAATCAACATCCTCACAGCAGCCATGTTATTGGTCAGATAATGCCATTAAAAATGTTCCAAAAGGCTCCGACAGCAACAGTCTGGAGGTCCAGTGCAGGGACTCGAGTTAGCTTAGGTGAACTCTAGCAGCCAGCTAGCAGCTACAGTCGCCTGTGTCACCATCCACCTGTTAGTCAGAGAGGCCACGCCCCTAATAATACAAACTTTAATCCAGCTGCGTTATTAAAAGACTCCCGGAACGTACAAGTGTTATGAAGCAGAAATGATCCACAGAGACCGAACAGTTTGTGTATCAGGCTGGAAACAGGTTCTCTTCGCTGTAACGTCTGTGAGGTGGACTCACTGCTGCCTCTGCTGGACGTCAGAGGAACCGCAGGTTTGGGTTTAAAATCCAGAGCTTTGTCAGTCCATTATAGTCGGTGTCAGCTGACTTGCTCTTTGACTCCTTGTTACATCCACCAGAGGAACTTCACAATCTCAGGTTAGGCGAAGCATGAAAGAGCCTACTAACAGGAAGCTGGATCAAAACATCAGCTTATTTGTCCCACAGATGATGCTTATCAATGAAGAATCACACATTTGCATTCCCAGTATCAGACTGAGAACTCAGGGTTCCTCAGTGTCCGGACTTCGCTGGGACTTTGACCAAATTAAATATTTTGGAGACTAGAGACAATTTGACCAGCTGGTGTTCCGATCCATAATCCTCCACCAGTGTGCTGAAAGCCTGTGGCGATGGAGGACTCATACGAGGGTAAAGGCTCAAAAACTAGGCTCTCACTGACGAGCCCCTTTCCTAGATGGGGCAATGAGACTGGGTCCCACCAATGACACCATAACACGGGGAAGTCGTCCCCAACGAGGCAGCTCATGCATACTAATGGTGTAGCTTCATGGAAGGACCACCATGTGGGTGTGTGCTTGTCAAGACATTTTCCGTGTCTGCGAATCTGCTAGTGATGTAAATTTCTTCATGAGATGGTGAGCTGATGATTGGTGTGGATGTCTTCACGCCTGCCTGACCAATCTGCAGAGACCAACTATGCGTACGCCCCTGGCGACGCACTTCAGAGAACTATAACAGGAATGACTACTGAGTCATCGTCTCTCCAACGCTTACAAGAGACAAACAATGACAAAGTGTGCGGCTTAAAATATGTCAGGACATTCTTCAGGTGTGCGATCAGGTCGAGATGCAGCAATATGTGCGTCAGACCCAGAGACGCAGAGACGTCCAAGAAAAGGGTGAAAAAACATCCCTGGAGTTTTCAGTTTGGTAATATTTTGATCAGTCGACTCAAACCTGTGATGAGTCCCACACATATGAAGCCTAAACAACTAAATTCTCCCCCAAAATATCTTAAAACTGACTTTTGTGGCACAACAACAGTAGCATTCTGAAAGTTTACTCCAGGTTCCAGCTTTGCTGCTGTTGCCACTGCTGCTTGCTGTTTTGTGTGAAATGCATTCTGGGATACTTGGCTTTCCCAAATCACCACCCTTGATGCCCTGAGGCTGTTTCACGAGTACGAGCACCAAAGCAGACAGTGACGTGTGTGAAGGCTCCTCGTGGCGGTACACGGTGAGGACCGGTCAGAGGCTTTAGTGTTGCACTCAGGACACACGTGTTTCTTATTTTGTTCCTGTGTAGGGTTTATACACAGTTCTCCAAACGTACTTGGACGGTTGATGAAGGAGCACTTTGATCAGCGAGCGAGGCCTGTTCCCTCGTTATTCCACGAGAATTTAAGCAGGTTAAGTGTTGAACTTGTTTGCTCTTAAATACTAAAGCTGAAGGCAGAGACCCACAAACAGCAAGCAGCTGAACGAGGAAGTGTGGCATGTGGCAGTGTCCTGCTGTTGACTGCAAAACACTTTCACCCAATGAAAATATCATAAAAGTTGGAAATTTTGTTAGTCTGTGCGCCTGAAAATGGAGCTGTGTTTAAAATCCACCGTGGTGCACAGACTGGCTCCTGTACCCATTTGGACTGAATTTAAATGTGAAGCATGGTGCTTCACGCTTGCAGGAACCAACTGAACCTCCCTGAGTTTCCACAGACTAGTGCAAACGTTCAGCGGCTTCAGTTCTTGTTGCAGAAAGCAGATGAGTCTTGATTTGTGGTTAAATAGTGAAAAAATGACCTCCTGCATCTTCTCTAATCACATTTCCTTGACCTCAGTGGAAGGGAAGTAAAGATGTGAAGGACTGTTTACGAGGACTTGAAGAGGAGGACTGCGGCACTCTGAGAATCAGCTGTGGCTTGCAGGCTCTGCTGCTGTGAAACTACAAAGTCCTGCGGATGGACTACAAAAAGCTCCTCTCAGATACCTGCTGTGCTCTCATTGGTTGCTGTGTACAGACGGTGTGCACACAGTAACACGATGAGAGCTCACCTGTGGTCACTCAAAGATGGCCGTCATCGGGTGGAAAACTCAGCAGTAAGTCACATGATGGCCTGTTTGTTTTCCTTTAAGGTCTGATGGGTCGTTGCTGTGAATTGTGGGATGCCATCATCTCCTTTCCTTTCATAAAGGAAACTGTGATGCATCCTTTACTAAAGGAGGTAATAAAGGAAGCTTCAGCTGCTTCCAAGCTGCTCACAGTCTGAGGTTAAAGCTGCGGCGACCCTCGTAGCATAGACAGCAGCAGAAAGTCGGCCCAAAGCCTCCGTTTCCTGCTTTATGTGAGCAGCACGAAGAAATCTTCCAGCTGAGTGCGCTCCACCCCGCAGACCTCAGCAGTGTCGCAGAAACACTTCACCAGATGAAATAGACGAACTGAGCACGCTGCAGGTGCAGTGATTTCCCCCACTGCTCCACACTGCTTCTGCAAAACTGGTGCTAATGTAGCACAGACTGCTCATTCTGCCCCCTACTGGCAGGTGAATTAAACACATATACACAAGCACAGCGCTGGGAAAATACCCTGCACGCGTGCCACATTCCTCGCAGCAAAGCTGTCCAGTTAAAGTTGAGTGCTGGCTATAAAACCCATCAGGATGAAATATAACCACGTGTGATGAAAACGTTAATCATTTAATGGCGATGACGAGCAGACGCACCTGAAAGTGGCGTGCAGGTTTATCACTGCTGCATGTCACGATCACGATGTGACATAACCACAGTGAATCTTTCACACAGGCTTTCATAACAGACTGAAAACAACCCGTTATCCTATCCACTCTAAAATATTAGCTCATAGCCAGAATGTCTTCAGAACTTCAAACCAGGTGAGTAGTACTGTAATACACCTGAGCCTGTTAGCTACCGTGATGCTGTTGAAACCAGGCAAGTACCAACAGCAGGTTTCTCCTCAGACCGAGGGTGGAGGTCGGGAGTCCTGGATGAGGTTCTTTAGCTCATCTTACAGCTGGTGGGGTATGACATCATCATTCAGGTTCTGATGTTGGTTCTGGTACTTTTTGCCCCCTTCATGATCGATGCCAGCGTCCCACAGGGATGGAGTCCTGGTCTTTTATCCATCAGCTGTGTAAGCGCTGCATGATTGCCTCGGGTCTCCTTGTGGACTTGCTGGCTAAGCTTAGCTTTGGGGTGTTTTTGGAACTGTTAGGGTCTTGTGACGTGATGACACATTTCTTTAGCTGGTCTGAGACGGCAGCACTCTTTCGTCTTATGTGTCTTATTTGTCTTTTTTCATGGATGTGGACAGTGTGCATCCTGTAACTCATCAGTGCTACTCACCCTGCAAGTGTGTCCTCAGTGACAGAGCTGCCATGATGCACTGGCAGCACCACCTCTTTAATCTACAGCACTGTGCAAAGGTTTTAGGGAGGTGAAGAAAAATGCTGTAAACAAAATAAAAGTTTTCATTTATCATTTATTCTCATCCATCAACAAAATGCAGTGAATAAACAAAAGAGAAATCAGTATTTGGTGTGAGCACCCTTTGCCTTCTTCTAGGTCCACTTGCACACAGTTTTTGAAGGAACTCGGCTGGTAGGTTGTTCCAAACGTCTCAGAGAACTAAGCAAAGATCTTCTGTGGATGTCGGCTTCCTCACATCCTTCTGTCTCTTCTTGTAATCCCAGACACACTCCATGATGTTGAGATCAGGGCTCTGTGGGAGCCGTACCATCACTTCCAGTACTTGTTGTTCTTCTTCATGCTGAAGATAGTTCTTAATGACTTTGGCTTTGTGTTTGGGGTCGTTGACCCCAAAGGCAGAATACATCTGGGGCCAATAAACAATCATTTATATTTCTGAAACCATTCTTTGTTTACAGCATTTTTTCACACCTGCCTAAAACCTTTGCACTGTACTGTATTTCAGGCCAAACTGAGCATGCTCAGATGCAACAGGGACTTTTTGGCTTATTGATGAGGAGCGGCTTTGGTTCCTGCACATCTTTAGTCAGTTGCTGGTATAACATAGCTGTGTGTTTTTTTGCATATATCTCTTAATATTTGTCTGAGAGAGTCTGGGCTGAGATCAGGTGTCTTCTTCAAACAGCTGCTTGCGTATATCTGCCTGCACTTCAGAGCAGTCCTCCTCTAAACCACCTTAAAGGTCTGCTTAGACTTCTGCACCCGCCATCAGAGCCCGGATTGGCTGAGACGTTAAAGGGTCACCGTCCTGTGACATGAAGTCCTTTCTGAGTACGGAGGACGTAGCGACACAGCGGCTGCTGATGGACGCTCAGCCTCTGCCTCTCTGACTGTTGGTCATCTGACACAGGCGCGCGCGCGCGCACACGCACACACACGTCCTTTTCTCTCAGTTTGTGACTCGCAGTAAAACGAAGCTCTAATAAAGGAGACGTGCAGAAACGTGTTTCAGTTCATTCTGATGGTGAATGTGGCGGCGGAGCGTTTCTGCGCTGCGGTTGCCGTCGTCTTGTGTCTGAGTGTGTTTCTGTTTTCGGGCTCAATGATCTGAATGAGTCGCGTCGGGAGAATATTAACGAGCTCTGCTGATCAGTCAGACATACAGAGCAGCTCTGGAGACTCTCTGAGGAGTTTTTCACAGGAAGCAGCGTCAGTCCCAGAATCTGTTTGAGTGTTTGTGTGGAGCGTAAGTGGACAGGACTGAGCCACGTCACGCTCTCAGGTTTGTTTGTGACTCGTTTAATATTCACATACGACCGCTGTACACATCAGGAGGGAGGAAATGAAAAGGTGCTGTTCCACGCAGAGCTCTGCTGTACCTGCTCTGACACGTTCTGTTAGGGGATTTTGGTCCACATGGTTATGACATCATTGTGACATCAGCACACAGCTGCTGCAGATTTTCCGTCTGCATCCGTGATGAGAATCTCCCGTCCCTGCTCTGAGTGCATCGAACGGATCGTTCAGGAAGCCTGTGTGAGGAGATCTGAGCGCTGAGACGGTCACACCTGCAGCAGCTGAACGCAGATGCAAATCGACGCTCATCAGACCAGGACGTGTTTTTCCACCTTCTATGGTCCAGCTTTGTGAGTCTGTGTGAACGTTAGCCTGAGTTTCCTGTGCTGAGCTGAGCAGCAGCGGTGTGGTCTTCTGCTGCTGCTGTGGCCTCAGAGATGCTCTTCTGCATCCTGTGGTTGTTTGAGTGACCACTGCGTTCCTTCAGCTTGACTCTTACCGGATATTTCCTCTTTTACTTTTGGTTGGTGTATTTTCGTGGTATTAGTACTTTAACTGCAGTGAGGACCGGCTTTAAAAAACAAACAACGGGCTGGATTTCAGTTCTCGTGGCATCGTCTTTATTTTATATCTGCTCATTTAGTTTTATATAAAGCATTTAGATTTCGCTCAATGTTAAAAGGTGCTGTAGCAATAAAGCTGTCAGCAGTAAGTGTGATCAGCAGCTCATTGATTAATGCTGCAGTCAGGCTATGCCAGGCCCTAAAAGTAATTACGGGGATTTTAAAGTCAAAGCTAAAGTTGGCAGGAGGACCTGAGGAGTCAGCTGATTCACGGAGCCTCCAGGAGCTTTTCCCAGTTTTTAACACATGGAACAAACAAAAAATCACCTGAGAAAGTAACGGGACTCTGAGAGCTGCAGGTTCCAGCCTGCTTTTCACAGAGTTTCATGTTTAATAGAAAATGGAATAAAGGGTTTCTGTTTGAACTGGCTGCTCGTGTAAACGCTGCTCCTCCGTGGTGTCTGTGGGAAAGCTCCAGATGGTCTGGGTTGATTTTGACTAAATGAGACCAAAGCAGCTTTAAAATGTTACCGCACTGCTGGTTCCTCTTCGGTTCTTGGTGAAACGTCTTCGGTGACTGATTTCCACAATCGTTCAGGTGTGTGAGTCAGGACACTGAAAATGTCTCTTTATTTCCCCACAGTGGGTTAAATTTTCACACTGTGCTCACAACTGTTTGAAGCTCCAGATGTTTGTAATGGCTGCCAGATGTTTCTGTTGGATTCCCGTGTTTCCGGTGCCATGAGGTAAGCACTGATAAACGCGGGACGTCCCTCCCCTCTGCAGCCCAGAGACATCTGTGATCTCCGGATATAATCTGAAACCGGCTCAGGCTCAGAGGAGGCGACGGACTTCCTGGATCTTGTTCCTGTGCGTGGCCGAGGCTGATCTTCACATGTTCATGCTGGTGGTTTTCATTCATGTTCCTGAGCCCAGCAGAACCAGGTCCGACTTTAATCCTGAGCCGGTCGAGGGCCAGAACGAAGGTGCAGCTCGGTGGTCACACTCCAGTTAGAGAAACCCGGCGGTCGTACATCTGAGGAGGCGAGAAATGCCGGTTTGAGTCTTTGCTGCAGTTTGGGTATCGAGGGAGTCTTCAATCATCGGCCGTCTGCTGCTGCAGAGCTGACACAACAATCAGGCATCGATCGGGCAGTTAGCGTTCCCCCTGTGTCAGAGCGGCCGATCGATCAGTGGCGCTGCTGCTTCACCTGCACAAACCTCGAGCGAACCAAGAAGTGTGAGAAAATCTCAAAGGTACCAAACTTATTCCTGATACAGAAAAATAGCAAATGAATCCGTGAAAGTTATTCCAACAGACGGTTGCATTGAAGGATCCAAGTTTTTTATTGTGACAGAAATGTCTCTGTACGCATCAATATTCATCAATATTCAGGATTATTGATTAAAAACAAACATCAGTTTGAGTGATAACAACAATAAAACCAACAACAAGGAGCAATGATGATGCATCAGAGCGTTTGGGGTGTGCAGTCACGCACATCACTCTCTTACACAGGAAGTGTGTTTATTCAGGTGTGAACGAGCCTCAGAGGGACTGGCGTCACTTTGGGTGAACCTGAGCAGTGGCGTGAAAACAGGAAAGAGCAGGAAGACGTCAGAACCCACATCAGGTGTTTTGCCACACGTGACGTCTTTGATTTCAGCTTGTTGTTCGGTTCTAAACAGGTGTACCTGTCCAGGTGCTTCACTGTGTGGCAGCAGCTTTGGACCCTGAGAGCGAAAAGAGGAAAAATTTAATAATATTTGCTCTGACTTCTCGGTTGTCTCTGAGCTGTCTTGGCGTCTTTGATGTGATAAAGTCGTTACTCGTGTTCAGATGAAATGTGAGCCCCTCTCGTGCTGTAACCCTGCACTGATTCACGTCTGTGCGATGAAGCTCTAACCGCATCCTCGGCTCTGAAGATTCAGCTCTGCTCTCTTTCAATGAATCTTTAATCGTGTTTACACTCTCTCAGACGCTCACTTCCTGTTACCGAAGCTTTCAGCATCTTTTCTCTCATTTCACACAAACACCAGCATTTATATGTCCAGTGTTTAGCACAGCGGCTTGTGAGGATGTCGTGTTTTGTCCCTGCGGCCGTCTGAAGCCGACACGTTCGCTCAGCTGTGATTAAAAATCAAGAAGAGATCAAGTTTAAGCAACCTAGGTTGATAAACGTCTCTGCTGTCGCCGTCACGGAGCCGGTGTTTTACCTCCAGCCGCTCAGCCTGATTTGTGATTTCAGATGGCAGAGCTGCTCCGTGTTAAAGTTTAATTGGCCTAATTGCAGAGAGTGTGGTGAGCAGGTGATCGTGCAGTGGGCAGCTCCCAGGAGTCCCTCCGGTTTCCGGCTAAAAACGGCGTCCCGATGCTGCTGATTGATGAAGAGCCACTCAGGAGGAAGCTGAAAGCTAATGGAGCCACAGCAGCTAATTTATGACAACATTAACGTGGGGGGAGGAGGGGGGGTCATGCTGTCGGGCAGCATTAGACAGAGATGCAGAGAGGAAGCTGCTGATGGCACACCCTCTGTAATATGTGACTGTGCAGAGTCCCAGCAAACATCAGACACCATCCGGTGAGTGCTCCGACACTCACAGCCCGGCTGAAGCCAGACTTACTCTTTCAACATGTTCAGATTTTCTTCTTGCTTCGCTCTCAGCGCAAAAATCTGCACAGCTGTGGACACGATGAGAGCTCTGCTGGTCACAGCCTGGTGCTCATCATCGCTCTGCTCTGACATGATACACAAAACAGGCGCAAAGTAGCTTCTAATAATGAATATGATGATGCATGCTCAGTCATCCAGGTAAGGAAATCCCAAAAGGTTGATTCTGTTCATCTGGATGTTTTCAGGTTTCCAACCTTATAAACAGTACGTTTGGACTGCCACTGTTCATTCAGTGGGTAGTGTCACTGTGACTGAGGTTTGAGTCTCTGCTGAAAATGCTGCGTCCACATGAACAGAATCAACATTTTGGGGTTCTCATAATGAAGATGATGTTTGTGATGTTTGGGTCCTGTGTGGAGACCGGGGCCTTCCCGAGGCTCTGCCGGGTGCAGGCAGGACGCCTCCTGCCACCTTCAGTTTCACTCAGTCAGAAAAAGAAAAGAGATGGAGACCGGAGTCCAGCAACGTGTCAGACAGTGTTGGGAAGGTTACTTTTAAAATGTCTACATTCTTTAGGGCTAAGCCTGTAACACTCTGCCTATTGATTTCATATTAAATTATTTTTTGAATAATAATTTTCAAAAATATTTCGTCACGTTCTTATGCGGCTGCAGTAGAGGTGACATGGGCCGTGAGAGTGAGACACAGGCATTAGAGCCTCTTAATGCGTGTTTTGTTTGGGTTTCCACCGGCGTGGAATTACCAAAAATAGAGCGGTGACAGCGTAACATATGACACAGGAAGTGACCGCTGTGTAATCCCTTTATTTCAACAAAGTAACTGTATTCTGGATAGCACCTTTTTAAACGGTAACGTAATGCCGGCACATGTATTCTGTTACTCCCCAACACTGGCCTTCGGAGGACCAGCAGCAGTGAACGCAGCTCAGGACTGGAGCACATCTGCGGGGTTAGGAGCAACACGAGCTTCACGAAGCCCAAAATACATCAACACCAACATCTGGCAGCACACCTGGACTCGCTCAGCTTGGGTAGTCTGAGTTTTCTGGGCAGTTTTAATACTTCCAGGAGCGTTTTACAGGCAGGGGTCATGTGAGAAATCACTTCTGCTGCTAAAACAGAAGAAATTCAAACAATTTAAACGTTATTCCTGAAGTGTGGCGCGCTCTGTTTCACTGTTTCCAGACTTTTCTTGGACAGTTTTATTTAAAAGTATGATAAACACAAACAGTGTGACCTGTGCTCTTCTCTCTGTCTGCAGAGTGTTTAAGAAAGCCAGCCCCAATGGAAAGGTGAGTCCTCCTTTAGCACAGTGCAGGTGTGAGAGTTTGCTGATGCCCGAAACAGCAGCGACACTTTCAGGCTGATTAACAGCAGCTCTTCCTCCCTCAGCTCACCGTCTACCTGGGGAAGAGAGACTTCGTGGACCACGTGGATCGGGTGGAGCCCGTTGGTGAGATCTTGTTCAGTCGGTGGTTCGATCCCGGAGCTTCACTCACATTTAAATTTAAGTTGATTTTTGAAGCAAAAGCATTTTCTTGTTTTCTCCTTGCAGACGGCGTCGTTCTGATCGACCCGGAGTACCTGAAGGAGAGGAAAGGTGAGAAGCCTGAGTGCGGGAAAGCTGAAAGCTGAGCTGCTGCTCAGAGAAATCACTGCAGCTGTGGATGTGAGCGATTACCCAGAAACCTCACTGGCTGGTGTCATCAGAGCACGCTGCTTCACTTTGGGCTCACGTAAAAACTATGAGTGATGTTGAAAACGAGCAGGAAGAGAGCGTCTCACATTAATGTGCAACATGTTTCGGTTTTCTGTTAATCAGCTTCAGTAAATCCATCACTGATTGTCTTTGTTCTTGCCTCATCAGTGTTCGTGACTCTGACGTGTGCGTTCCGTTATGGTCGCGAGGATTTGGACGTCCTTGGGTTGACGTTCCGGAAGGACCTGTTTGTGACAAACATCCAGGCGTTTCCTCCGATGACCGAAGAGAAGAAGACTCTGACTCGTCTTCAGGAACGTCTGATTAAAAAACTGGGAGAACACGCCTACCCGTTCACCTTCGAGGTACGGAGGCATCGTTCATTAGCTTTTATTCCTCCACAGAGGTGCTGGACCCAGGCACACCAGCCTCCTGGCAGCCTCCGGTCGCTAGGGGAGATGATTATTCCCCGACCGGTTGGTGCTGAGGTTGCTGGCTGTCGCTGGGTGTTTTCCATCACAAGGATGATGCTGGTTGCCATGGTTTCTCGCAGTTTGCAAACACCCCATTGACTCCCCGAGCCATGGTGAAACTTCCCGCTGCAGCCAACACATTTCAAAAGGCTTTTATTTTGAAGGCAAATTTGCAACTACTACAATTACTCCAACTACTGCAACAATTACTACAGCTCGGAGAGTCCATGGCGAGTTTGCAGACAAGTCGGCGTCTTCCATACAAACTACAGGCGATCACGACACCCTGCCTGCAGCCACAGTCATCACTGTTGGACCAGACTGATACCGATTTCATGCAACTGACAGTAAAAACATGCGTGAACAGACACGTGCCTTCACATGTTTCACCAACAGGCAGTGGTTGTCAGGTGGAACATGTTTGTGCCGTGGCCTTTCCAAGGAGCTCGTTAATATTAAGACTTTTCTAATGATCTTTTTTTTTCTTTCCTCGGCGTGCTGCACCGACTCCAGCATTATTGGTGCCGAGCTGACAGGCTCCATGTTTGAAGTCTTAATTCATCTTTGCATCATTCTGAACAATTTGTGAGAAATTACATGGAAATTTGACAAAGATCCATCTAAACAGGATCCTGGACTTAATGGAAATGTATCCATTAATGGAAAATAATGGCAGATGAAACTGTTCGTTGAGATATGAATAAATAAATGATTCAATTAGTTTGGAAAAAAAAACAGCAAAAAGCTGCCTCATGCATGATGCTTTATCATATAACATCATCCATCAAGCCTCAGTGAGTCATGTGTCCAGCGTGGGGGGGCTTCCCGTCCTCACAGATGTTCTCGTCTCACAAACCCAGAGGAGGAACTTTTTGGTCTCGGAGTTCAAAAACAGAAAATGCAGAAAAACAAAGAGAAGCGACGGCAGAGCGGAAACCAGCAGTATCCTCACTCTCTGCCCTGTGCCATAAATGTTTCAGATGTTTTGAATATTTCACATCTTTTCAGATTCCTCTGAACCTGCCGTGCTCCGTCACCCTGCAGCCGGGACCGGAGGACACCGGGAAGGTAAAGCCACGACGTCCGCTGTCATTTTCTTTTGCTTTGTGCTCGATTCGTGCCGCCGTGCAGACCTTCTGGGTTTGAAGTTCCTTTCACAGGTGGAAACGTGTCTGGATTTAAATGAATCTGAAGACGTGTCTCGCTGTGGTGTGTCCTCAGGCCTGCGGAGTCGACTTTGAGGTGAAAGCTTTCTGTGCCGAAAACGTTGAAGAAAAGATCCACAAAAGGTAAACGTGAGTTAGCCGCAGTCCGGTCGAGCGGCACAACAAAGACGTGAATTATGAATGAAACTGAAAGCGCTCCTGCCCACACACACACGTACCAGTGAACACCTCACTGACTTAGAATGATTTGGGACGCATCCACTCTGAAAGAAATGTCTGAGCTATGTTGTGTTGCTGCAGGAACTCTGTGCGTCTGGTGATCAGGAAGGTTCAGTACGCTCCAGAGAAACCCGGCCCTCAGCCGACGGCAGAAACCACCAGACAGTTCCTGATGTCGGACAAACCGCTGCACCTGGAGGCCTCGCTGGACAAGGAGGTAACACTTGAGGGACAGATACACTCAGTTCAACCACCATCAGCACAAACATGGTGCAGAGGTCCAGGTGTCACCATCCACCTGCCGGCAGGGAGGCCACGCCCCTAATAACGCAAATTTTAAGCCATAATACGATTTAACCAGGTGAGTGTTATAAAGGTTGTCGTGAGCCGTGAGGTCATCTGTCTGTTGTGTCTCAGATCTATTACCATGGCGAGCCAATCAGCGTCAACGTTCATGTCACCAACAACACCAACAAGACTGTGAAGAAGATGAAGATCTCAGGTAAATCAGGGCGCTGCTTCCTGTGTGTGCCTCCACGTCTCCACATCTCCATGTCCTCCTAAACGCAGATATTTGATATTTGTGTCCACAGTGCGACAGTACGCCGACATCTGCCTGTTCAACACGGCTCAGTACAAATGTCCGGTGGCCACCGAGGAGTCAGAGTGAGTTTCATCCATGAAATTTGACACTAAGGAATCAAAAGTTGGAGTAAGCAATAAACTGTGAGGCTGCTGATGAGCTCTCTAATGTGAAATCAGCTGAAGCTTCTGTATTTCCCTCTCCTCAGTGACGTTGTGGCTCCCAGTTCGACTTTCTGCAAAGTTTTCACCCTCACTCCGTTTCTGGCCAACAATCGTGAGAAACGAGGTCTCGCTCTGGACGGAAAACTGAAGCACGAGGACACCAACCTGGCCTCCAGCACGCTGTGAGTCCGGCCACCTTCACGCCGCCTTCACTGCCAGCCGAGCAGAGTGACGTGTGAATATTTTGTCTGCTGTGCAGGTTAAGAGATGGAGCCAATAAGGAGATTCTCGGCATCATCGTGTCCTACAAAGTCAAAGTGAAGCTGGTTGTGTCTCGTGGCGGGTCAGTATCGTGCGAGAGGAGCTTTAAATGTTAAAATTCATTTGAATGCAGTCCTTTGGTGGCCTGCTGAACTTGAGCTCAGACGTTAATCTTTGTTTTGCACGCTGTCGCGTGACGCTCTGCTCTCTGTGGAATACACAGACATCCCACAGACCTTGAATGTGACTGTGGCGTTTCAGCTTGACGTTATATTGTCCACGAATCAGACCCCTCAGCTCGTGACAAACAGAAATGTGATTTATTTATTTATGACCTTTTTCAGCCTTATTATTCATGCCGTGTATCATGTGGTCGCTCGATCAACACACTGAGCTAACCTGGTGCCCAAAAGATTTAAAAAGCTGCAGAATCGTCAGTGTTTGGTGCTCAGCTCGAGTCGTTGCTGTTCAGGCCTCTCTGCTGCTTCACAACTAGATAAAAACGATTTCCACAGAGGGCAGAAGTTCCCATTCCCAAATTGGAGATAATCTATTAAACTGTGCATGGACCATAAAAAAAAATCTGCATCGGTATTTCGTTATGTAAAAATGTCCACAGTGTTGGGATGCACTCATCATAAATCCTCTGTGCTCTTGTATTGAAGCTGAAACTCTTTCTTTTTATTGATTTCAGGCTCCTTGGAGATCTGGCAGCGAGGTAACCTTTCATGTTCTCGCATTGATGAAAACACTGAGATTGAACACCTCGGTGCTGACGTGCTCATAAATGCTTTTAGTAGTTGTGCATTGTCGGTGTTGTTACCAATGATCTGCGTTTCAGTGACGTCTCGGTCGAGCTGCCCTTCACGTTAATGCACCCAAAGCCTTTAGAGGAGTCGTTCTACAGGGAAGGTGAGACACTTCCTGTTCCTGCTGAGGTTCACAGACACAGGAAGTTAAAGGATGATGTAACGCATGGTTTTATCAGCTGCAGGTTTAAAGGGTCAGAGCGTCATCTGACCTCGAAAGCAGACATTTGTAATGATGCATATTAATATTTGATGTTCAGTGTAATGTATTCATGATGCCCATATACTGATAATATACTGCTGTGGATTCATCTTCAGGTATTTAAGGCTGATCTCTTTCCCGGGGAGTCAGCTGACAAATCGGCACTCTTCTTCTCCTCTAAAAGCGCTCACTGCAGGCTCTACAAAAGCAACATGGCAGCTGTTAGGGCTGTAAAATAGAGACACTAGTGGGAGGTGACGACGCAGAACTGCAGGGTCTGCAGCGGTGACCAGGACACACGCTTAGAAGACGAATGCAAATACGGAGATGATCAGACAGTCGCAAAGATGCAGGAGACATGTGGAGGTTCAGCCCAGCAGACACAGCACATCCTCTGAGTCAGGTTTAACAAAGCCGGGCTTTCTTTGCATTAGCTGGATCTGACTGATCACAGAGCCATGGTTTTCATCTTTCTCTGCGGGCAGCACGGTGGAACAGTGGTTAGCACTGTTGCCTCATAGCAGCAAGGTCCTGAGTTTGAGTCCAGCGTGTGGGCGGGACCTTTCTCCCCGTGTCTGTGTGGGTTCTCTCCGGGTACTCTGGCTTCCTCCCACAGATAACTATGTTAGATAGCTGCCGCCCACAGGTATGAGTGTGAGTGGTTGTCTGTCTCTCTGTGTTAGCCCTGTGTCAGACTGGCCACCTGTCCAGGTGTACCCACCTGGAAGAGGACGGCTCTCTCTCTGCTGCAGGCTCCATCCACGCTCACATCAGAGGTCAGCGTGTCATGTGACTCCTGCACTAAGTGAAGCTGGCGTCTGTCAGAGGCATATTTTATTAGTAACTGAATGCACTGGTGTGATACTGGGATTTGGAGTCTTTAATCTGGCTCCTCCCCCTCCTACCCACAGTCTCGGTCTTCCTGCTCCGCCAATCATCTGGAGACCCACGTAAATCCGTGTTTACGGCTCTGATGCAGTTCTTCCTCCTTGTTTGCGGTTAGTTGTGGAGAACAGACCCAGAGCTGAGCTGTTCGGAGTCATCAGGTCTCCCTCAGAGAAAAGCTGGAAACCTGAGCTCCAGACGCAAAGCCGAAGCGCTGGCTCCTCACACAGGAGCTCCACGGGGCTGTCTGACAGGTCGGCGCGTCCCGACCGGTGTCAGGCTCAGACTGAGTGTGTGTGTGGATTTTAAACGAGTCGGTGTGCACCAAGAGTTTTCCTCTCGGCACAGGTGTGTAACTGTGATCTCTCTCTCCTCCGCAGCTGCAGACGAGGCTCCGGTCGACACGAACCTCATCGAGTTTGACACAAAGTAAGCAGCCGTCTTCCCGTCTCACCGCGGCCTCTCCTCCTCACTCTGATTGGCTCTGCTCTGGTTTAGGGGCTCATCAATAACCCTCACAGCAGACAGGTTTCCTCTGTGCCCGCTGCAGCATTAACGGTGATGGACTCGTCTCCAGAGTTTCAGTCTTAATGCGTCTTAATGCCTGCTGCTGTGGGAGCTGCAGGAAATGGGCTTTAAACTGGAAACTCGTTCTGCTGCCAGCAGAGCCAAACGCGAGCGCTGTGAGCCGACGCTGCAGTTTACTCATTATCATTTCATGCGTACGCAACAACAAAGGAAATGACTCCAGCTGCAAAGATGAAATACAGAACAGTGAGGCCGCCTCTTCTTCTTCACTGAGCTTCACTCGGTGTTTGAAGCGGAGAGGATCCACTCCGACTTGTTTCTGCACGACTCCCAAAGCCTAAAAAAATGGAGCTTTTGGGTGTTTTTATTTCTGAATATTTCCACTTCCACTTCCTGTCTTTGTTACCTCAGACATCTGTACAGGGAGAAGAAGACGTAAAAGCGGTGAAACACTCGTCTTCTGCCGTCTCCACCTCGTCTTCAGCTTCGTCTGTAATTATTAAACTCATCGTTAAACGGCAGGGCCGGGTCATGGCCCGTTAGCTTTCTTACATCGGTTAAAGTTGTTGTTTTAAAAGTGGCGCGGCTGCTGTATCCTCTGCTCTTTCAGCTCGTAAACACAGCGTGGTGATGAAGACACTGGGGAGATGGGCGCGTTGGTACAAAATGAAACGGACAGATGCGAGGATATCGATGGTCACAGTAAAGAGACTGGATGATTTATACACTTGTGTCGCTGTCAGAGCAGAAGAAAACCTTCATTTCCACTTTAGTCTTGTTTAATGTGGCTCTGTCGTATAAAAGTGGGTCGAAAGACCAAGTTTGAAAATAAAAATATGTAAACATAGTTTGAAAAAAATTCACAGGACTCATTTTATATGTTTGGAGTTTGGATCATTTTTATTTTCACTTTTTTATTTCATGTTCATTATATTCACAAATGTTTATGAAATTTGGAGAAGGCCCGGACCTGTTACTGCGCTCTGGCACAAACTGCAGTTATCAGTCTGAGGCTGCTTCGCCCACCAACCTGAACACAAAGCCGTCCCAGGCAGAGACTCTCGAAACACGACTGGGCAGGACCAGGCACCATCTCATATCAGCTGATTTTAGCGAAAAATGCGTTGTAAACGAGTCTCGGTGTGATTACGTCCATAAACGAAAGTTGAATTCACAAAAGTGTTTGAGAACTTTTTGTTGCTAACCAGTAAAATATCGACTAATTGCAACTAAGATGTTGTGCGGCGACGTGTTACAGAAAAATAACGCTCCCAACGCCGGTATCCACGGATACGAAACAAACATTTAATAAATGCCATATTACTTATTTCAAACCAAAAGTCATATAACCAAGTTAACGTCTCTGATTTAACTTCCGTAAACTCTCCCTCCCTCAGCGACGATGACATCATCTTTGAAGACTTCGCCCGCCAGCGGCTGATCGGCGCAAAAGACGACAAGGACGAAGACGAGGAGCCAGTGGACTCGCCCAAATTGGAGGACAGATAGAGGGGAGGAGCCGCTGCGGCTGTTGTTTCGCTGCTGTATGTAGTGTGGAGCTAATGGAGGTCACCTTTAGGTCAAACCACAGTCTGGACACCCTTTAAACACTCGGTGGTGCCGTGTTTGTGTGCTCGTTCATGTCTGTCCTCTCTGAGTCCCGCTGAGGTGTTTAAAAAAAAAAACAAAAAAAAACTAGAATACTGCAGCCTAGACATCGGAGCAGCTCTTTGCTCCGACGGAGTCGTCTGGAACGCGACCCAGCAGCTCCTAACGACAGCTGGTAGCATGCCTGTAATATCTCTTTGTTCTAAGTGTTTCCATTAGGGACCAAACAGATGTAAAGTTGTGTTGAGATTAGTTTAAAGTTCTGTCTTTAGAAACAACACTGCCAACCTCGGTTGATCTTGAAACGTCCGCCACTGGAGCCAAACTTCAGCCGACGGAGGATTTTGCTGAGTAACCATCTGTAGTCGGTGTCTCTGAAGCTGCAGAGCAGATGGGAAACGGCACCGAAGTGATCTGCTGGGCCTCCCCGCCCGCCAAGAGGACCTCAAACTGTCAGAGTGAGCCACTGACCATTTAACAGAAACCGGTGGCCCAGTTTGCATGATTTATTAATGTCATGAATAATCAACTTATTTTAAATAGCATACAGTTTCATGTTTTCATGCTGATAATTTGCCAAGTCATCATCAGAACGATTTTCTTCCTTTCAGGCAGTCGCTGGTCGTCCATTGGCTTCGTTTCTATTAAAATCAGCACGGCTTCATGTTGCCTTAAAGTAAACACCGCGCTTTAATATGATACACATGTCAGACAAATAAAATTGGCATGCTTTAAGTGTTTGTTACTTTTACCTCTGTTGAACTGAAACTGGCAGAAATTTAAAGAGCAACCATTCGATCTGTGGCCTGATCGTCGTGAATGCTTTTATGACTGTAGAGATATATATTTTGTTTCCTCAAACAAAATTCTGATAATTATGAATCACGTTAGTGTGACAGGCTAATTCTGAAGCTCATAAAATGTTCAATTTCTACTGAAATATCTGAAACATTTCATCACCCGGTAAATCTTCACTTACCTTAAATTTAATAAAGTTTAAAGCTGAAAATGAACTGAAACTCAGAGACCGAAAGCAACATGGAAAATATTATTTTATTCACTGAATAAAATCTGATACAACAGGGTTGGGGTCAGAGGTCAGCACACAGGCCTCCTAGCAACCACTGACTGCTGGTGAGTGGTTGTGGCTGTTGCTAGGTGAAATATGGTGCTGCAACAAAAGCCTCCTCGTGGTTGTTCTGGCCTGTCGCAGATTGCCTCAGTTGCCTGAAGTTTGCATGGAAGATGCAACTTTTACTTTGAGGGCGACCGCCCTGTCTTTCTGGTCTGCAGATGAGTCAACATCGTATATGCAAACTACAGGTGATGGAGGCAGTCACAGAGAGGTTTGTGGCGTAGCGCCCTTCTTTTACATCAACCACTTACAGTTGGCTGGTGAACAATGACCAGAGGTTGCCAGGGCGTCGTTGTCCGGTCTCTCGGCCTGTTGGACTGGCTCCTTAGACTGGCCGGCTGATTTTACAGAAACAAAGTAAAACTAGTGGCTGCACTGAAAAAAGAGAATCCACATGGAAATTCATCAATGATTTGTAAAAGAATCGACAGGGATGTGAAGTTTGAATAACCACGGGTGTCATCCGTATGTCGTATCAGGTGATGTGAGCAGGTAAAGAAATTCTGTAAACCTTTATTTTGAAAAGTCTGATGACTCAAAGTAAAACAGTCTCAAACATCCTGTGTGAGGGGGAAGATGTGTCGCTGCTTTCTTGAAAGTCTGACTGAAACCAGTTTTTTCATTGTAACATACAGTTTAAGAAAAAAACAGAAAACATCAGCTGTGTCTGATTGTTCATTTTGGCGGGGCGCGAGGGAAGCTTGTATATTTCACTGGATCTTTAATAAAAGGACGTTTATGTCCCCGTTTGTCTGGATTCATGAAACTAAACAAAAACTAACTTTTCAACTGACGAGGCGCTGAGAGTAGGTTCATGGATGTAGTGAAGGAGGACATGCAGAGGGTTGGTGCAACAGAGGAGGATGCTGGAAAAAGGGTGAGCAGATAAAGGCTACCATATTTTTTGGACCATAAGGCGCATTAAGCGAAACAAAACAGTCAGATAAGTCAAACTTTACTCAACTCATTCTTCCTCCACTTCTGTACCATTGATTCATTAATGCTGTATTCTCTCACAGCTGCTCTATTCCCATGTTGTTGCAGTATATTAATGACTAACCTGGTATTGTGGATGGATTATCTCAGTTGTTCTCCTGACTGAAGTTTGGTCCGTTTACAGCATCCTGCCATGCGATTGCATTTGTCCCTAACAATCGGGAACCCTCGCGTTAACTTTTATCGAGTGGAAAAAAGTTAGCATCATCCTCCAGCTTCACTGTGTTTATGCTATGCTAACATAGTTGTTAGCTAGTGATCACGTAGCACATCATTATATAGCAGCTAGCCCAACTTCAGTAACCCTACAAACGTCACTGCTGTTTAGTTTCCTGTCTTCATTTATGTTGGAAGTGATAGCAGAGCTGTACGTTTGAATGTTTCAGAAATCTCGCAGTCAGAACATGCTATATCTACATGTTTTGTTTGGTTTTTTTTGCGTGTCCCGTTTAGTTCTTTAGCCGTCAGAATTGTTTTCTGAAGGCCAACAAAGATACCCAACAGATTTACTTTATCAAGTGGACCATCACGGCCTTGCTGTATTGGTCCATTTCATTGACCTTTTGTGTTGTTATTTATTTTATTTTATTTTATTTTCAGTTGTTACAGACGGGACAGACATGGCTGGGGGATAGGAAAGGGAGAAAGAAAGATGAAGGAAAAGAAAAACAGAGGGGAAGAGGGACAGTGAGAAAGGGCGCTTAAATGAAAAAAAAATCTTCCGGATCACCTGTTGAGAGACATATCATGTTTAGGTGGAAGCTAGCGAGCTAACTTCCTGCTAACTTCTAACTCCATTAAATTTAATAAATCCTGTTTTCATGGATGCCTGGATGTTAAACTTAATTGTTACACCTGTTAAAGCAGCAACACTGATCATTTTATTAAAGATGAAAGAATTTAGACAGTTTTTAACTCTCAGTGATGCTGCAGTGTTTGTTTGACTTTGGGACCTGAAGTGGACGGAGTTTAGGACCCAGATTACTCCGCGAGGTAGCCGTAATGCTCCGACAATCCATCAAGCGGTGCGGCTTCGTAGCTTAGCAAAGTTGTTCTAAAACATTTTTGACAGATTTTTGAGCGCCGTGTACCACATGAAATCGGTTCAAAGTCAGTGAGCACAACCAGAATTCATACATAAGTCGCGCTGTCGATTTTTGAGACAATTAAAGCATTTTAAGTGCAACTTGTAGTGCTGAAAATACGGTACTCATGCTCATGTTTTTTAAGGAAATAAGAATGAATGCGTTCCTTGTAGAGCTGCCTTTTAGAATAGCTTTATAGAGATTCACCAAACTGCAAACGCCTTTGACAGCATGTCTGAATCCCGAGCATTCACCAACAGTTAGACTTCAGACAAAATGTCTTGCAGGAGGTTTTCAGACTGACGTATACATTGCAGTCACAGTTTGATTTTTCTGCTGCATATCTGCGCTTAGGTCACAAGAGCAGCAGTCTAAGCAAAGCTGCCCAGAGCATCACCTCCTCCAGCTGAGAGACCAAAATACTTCACTCAGTAGGCATCCCTGAAAACCTCCCACTCTTTTTTCATGTCACAGTCGTACTCTGCCTAAACATGCCAACTGTCCCATAAGCCCTTTATCCCTGATAGGTGTACTCCTACATCATCACATTTCCCTTTACTTCCAGTGTTTACTGGTGGGCCTCTGCCATGACGTGCCCTAAACACTTTACAGCCATAGCCTCATTCAGTCACATCAGCAGTGGCGGTGTTGAATGTGGTCCATTCAGACTCGATGTCCCCGGCCCCCATCAGAATAATGCTGCAAAAGTTCTGCAGGAGATGAAGATCTCCACTCCACGGCCCATCCCAGATCCTCCCAGCACAATTTTATTTTTCATGGCTGTCTGACATCCTCCTTAATCCACAGGTGAGTTGGCCATTGCATGTAGTAAAAAATGACAAAATTAACCAGTGTTCATTATAGACCAACAGCACAGAAGTCCAGTAACAGAACAACACTTGGGCTCCAGGAAGCCCTACCTCCCCACCACTATTATTGCCCACATTAAAAACTGAGATACCCCACCTGGACAACAGATTTCCCAGACTTTCCAGCGCCCAGGAACTCCAAGAAGCAAAAATTTGGTGCAAATGAGCAGGACCCAGTTTCAAAGCTGCCATCTATAATCTGAAACTCTGGGATGGTTCCAAGGTTCTGTTTCCACTTCAGAGAAACTACAGGTATTAGTTGTAGAAAAAAAGTATGTTTGTATAAAAAAGGTTCAAAAAGTTCATATAAACCGAACCCCACAGAAGAGGGGCTTTATGATTTTCCTTTTCCAGCAGATGAAACCTTCACAGTCATTATTTTCTTCGCTCTGTTTTTGAAAATTCTCAGAAAGCCATTACGGATTTCTTTGGTTCGTACTCCGTAGATGATAGGGTTGATTGTTGCTGGGAAAAGGATGTACATGAGTCCCATGGAATTGTTGATGTCTGTTGGTATGGGGATGTTCAGGTTGTGAGAGAGGAAGGTGATGCTGCCCACCAGGTAAAAACACATCATAACAATGAGGTGAGTGCTGCAGGTGTGAAAAGCTTTCCTGCGGTCTTCACCGGCTGCCGCTGATCGCAAGACCACGCTCAGTATCTTCATATAAGAGAAGAAAATAATTGGTATGTCAAGTCCTACAAAGCAGATGATGACAGCAAGGCCAGCTGCACCGCTCCTGCTTGTGCTGTCACATGCCAGGCTGACCAGCGCCATGTGGTCGCAGTAGCAGTGCTGGATTACGTTGGAACCACAGAACTGCAGAGAACCTGCCAAACCTACGAGCGTCGCCATGATGGAGACGCTGCGCACCAGCGTGAAGAGCACTAGCCTCACCAGCATGGAGGAGTTAATTATTTCATTGTAGCGCAGTGGCCGGCAGATGGCGACGTAGCGGTCCAGCGCCATTGCCAGCAACAGGGTCGACTCCACTGAGGACATGAAATGAGTGAAGAACATTTGAGTCAAGCAGCCGACCAATGAAATCTCATTCCAGTTGAACAGAAAGCCAAGGAGCATGTTGGGGATGATGGTTGTCACAACCAGCATGTCAACAAAGCAGAGCGTGCAAATGAGGAGGTACATGGGGCTGTGCAGACTCTCCACGCTGCGGACGACGTACACCAGCAGCGAGTTTCCGAGCAGCACCAACAGGTAGGAGGCGCTAAATGGCAGCGCCAGCAGCCGGCGGTGTTTCTGCAGCGAGGGAAACCCTCGTAACACAAATGTGCTGTGGGAGAAGTTTCTGCTCAGCGGTGCCTCCAACATGGCTCTGGCTTCACCTGCACAGAGACGGCCACACAGAAACAGTCAGCACCACCGTCGCCGAATGGACACGGGGACTTACGGCTCTCTTATCCAAATGTAGTTCTCGCCTGCTAAAATTTTCCACTTCTTCCATACTCAATGAAAATTTTAAGGCTGCTGAAAAGATTGCAATGTACATGCAGTAAGCATTACAATTTAAACTGGCGGTGGGAACCTCACCGTGCAGCCTGCCTTTACCGACATGTGTGAAAGAATCGGCTGTGCTTAAGTTGACTGAATTTGAGCGCGGTGCTGTAACCGTAGCTGTAAAACAGTGCACTATTTTTTCTTTTAAACAGGTTTTCTGGTAAATGATGACCAAAAAAAGTGATTTTGACCTAAGTAGTTAGTTCATTGGTTCATCTGGAACTTTTGGAAACACTGTATAAAATGTAAACGGAATACAAGGATTTTAAATCTCATAAACTCGTATTTTACTCACAATAGAACACAGAGGACATATACCTGATATCTGCTCTGATGGCAGCAACACGTCTCAGAGAAGTTAGGATGAGGCAACGAAAGGCCAGAAAAGTAAGAAACAGCGAGAGGAACATTTGATAATTATTGGCAACAGGTCAGTGACAGGTCTGCAAAAAACTGCAATTTCAGAATAATGTTCTTCCGTTCGAAATTGTCTTTGAACGTCTCATCATGCACAGGGACGAGGCCGATAACTGTGACCTGTACATTAAAACATCAGTGCACGGCCTCAGGAACACTTCAAGAAACCAGCGAGCACCTCGGCGTGCAGGTTACTGCTCCATCACACAGAGAAGAAGCCACGTGTGACCACAATGGAGAAACAGCACCACATCCTCTGGACCAAAGCTCCTTAAAACAGATCTGAGGTCAGACCCATCCAAACATGGAGGTCCTCAGACTGAAGAGGAGGAGCAGGAGCAGAGTCCAGCCGCTGAACCGGCCCGCCTGCAGTCCAGACCTCTGACCAGCTGACAACATCTGGAGCATCATGAAAGCAACATGAGGACGAAGCAGAGCCAGGACTGCTGAGCAGCTGGAATCCTCCATCAGACCATCACAGACTGATGTTACAGAGCAAACATGGACCTGTCCTACTTTTACAGACGTGTTGCTGCCATCACGTAAATAGAATAAAATATGGGTTTCTGAGATTTGCACATTGTTGCATTCTGTGTTTCTGTACATAGATGTGTGGGGCAACAGGAAACATGTATAATTTGAATTTTGTGTGATATTAATTGTAATATTTTTCCTCACAGTTCATTAACTACATCATACTGTTTCAACCTTTTTCCCCTGAAATTAGCAGCTGTTAGTTTTTCAACAAAGCCTTAAGGTGACAGTTACCTTTATGGAGAATACATATTTTCTACTTCTATCAAGCCATCCAAGTAATCTGGATTATTATGCTGCTGTCGTCCCTGCAGAATAATTAGTCTCTGAAAGTCTTTAAACTTCTGCTGCTGATCATTTCTAAAAGATGAACCAAGCAAGTTTAATGGTTTTCCATCACTCAGGTATGTCACTACAGATAAACCAGCAGGGTTCATGTGTCTTACTTCAGGATCCAGCAGAAACGGGAAAATCAGGCAAATAAAAATAATTCTTTGTCACATCTCTATGTTACATATTCTGTGTGGATTTCAGAGTAAACACTCAGATTTTCACCTCAAATTAAACTAGTTTCTGTTTTTAAGTAACTGATTAAGAGTACTCTGAGTACTTTGAGAACTGTCTCAGTGTTTGGACTCTAACTAAAATATTTTTTAAATCAAAACACTGTTTTTAAGAAGCAAACAAAAGCGAGAAGAAAGAGAAAACGAGACCTTTCTTACCTGCAGCGCTGGTTTAACGTCAGGAAAAACTCAGTCTTTTCTCAGGTCATCTTATAGCCAAATGCTCATGTCCCACTGAAACGCTGACCTCAAACACAGCACTGCTGTGATTAGCTCAAAGCAGCTTGTGGTGGTGTAAAGGTCCCTGAGCCCATCGGTCTCTGGAGGTTTGTCAGGCTGTGGGTTTGTTAGGACAACGAGCAGAGACACGTGGGACAACCTGACGGTTTACGTGACTCTGAATTTGGTGATTTTTGCGCAAACGCGCTTCTGACATGCTTTTCACTGAATACCAGGTTCAGTTTTTTCTTTAAACTCCAGCATAATGTCTGTTTTACATCCTTGATGAAGATGGCAGAATGTCTCACTACTATACATATTCTGATCTTCTCGTGTGATAAACACTGAGTTAACTTTAAGTGCTTCCTAATCATGTTTTATGTTTGCTAGCGTGTGCAAAAATAAATAAATGAATACTTACATGTTCTTCAGAAAGAAAATAAATATTATATAAAAGATTATATCTTTCCTCCTACGATGAAAAGCTGCGGCGTGATATTATTCCCTGCTCTGATATTGAATTCAGGGGAGCGCAGATGTTTCCTCTGAGGTTTGAACCGTGAAATCTAATTTGTCTGCTGCTCCTTCCTTCAGGTATTTCATCCGTGTATTTGTTCCCATTTTCCTTTTGAAGCTAATTGGTCCCGAGGTCAGTACAACAGAATTTGGCTTCCTTTGAGAAGAACGCAGGGATTAATTATCGGGGCTGCTTAATTGGCCCTTTCTGTCACACTGCTGGGACTCTCAGAGCTGCAGATCTAATCAACACCGGCCTGAACTTCATGTGATCATGCAGAGACCAAAGATCAGAAAAACAAATAAGTTGACATATGAGCATAATACAAGGCCGAAGACAGTTTGGGTAGAGTTTGATGGCGTTAAGATGATTTTATCAAGACAAAAAACAAAACAATGATTTACATGTTAGCATGCATTGAAAAATCAATACATTTTTCTACCAGAAACTAAAACAACAACATGCAATATTTGATGTAATCTGATCTGATACTACGGTGTACATTTTAGGACATCCTCAGGTCTCAGGAAAAAAGCCGTCTAAGCCATCTTATGTTTAGTGAAATTAATGAGAATATTAAAGTTCACTGCTGTTTTTGGTTATATTTTTTACATCTTAGTACCATAGCTCAAAGTTACAGAGACAATTAACATCACTTCAACATGACAGTTTGGATTTGCTTAATAAGAAAAATATATTTCCTTAGAATTTATATGATTCACTCAGTCCTCTTGCTTTTGTAGTAGTACATTTATTAAGTTTTGCAAGATACGTTAAGAAGTCAAACCATTTAATTCCTTAAAGTTACTAGGTGTTAAGCAAAGTTGTTTTGCATATACACTGAGTGATGTCAACAATTTAAGGTAACAGATTGGACCAGACTATTGATCCTGCAGCAGAGAAAATCAATTCTATATTATGATGGTTTTTCTTTGTTAATATGTTTTACGGATGAAACATTTGCCCTTACTCAAATGTTGTCAGCCATTTTTTAGTCCATGTCCGCTTTGTTGAAACATTCAGCTCTCCAAACAGCAGATACATGACATTGTCAGTTTTGTTGTCAGAGTGTTAGTTTAGAAATAGACATTTACCAGCTTAAATACAGACGTGGTTGTGCACTGATGTCCCCATTCTGAAGCACCTCCATGCCTTCTCTCTATAGATCTTGCATGTGAAATGCCACCTGCAACAAGGTTCTCCTTTCCTCTGTCCCTCCGAATCATCTGAGGACAGCCTAAAGGCACAAACTGATGACAATTAGTGATGACAAAAAATGTTATTACCAAAATGTAATCTTTTTAACGCACCCCCCCCCCCCCCCCCCCTTTTTTTTTTTAGTGCAGTGCATACCACCCTGTTCTTGAACAGTCTCATAGAAGTATCTTTCCATAAAGCTTTGCTTGTGGTTGGAAGTGCCCACCTTTAGCCAAAGAACCTTCCTGGAAAATCTGAAAAGACAGAAACAGAAAAGCAGCCACACATATATATGATTGAATCATGTTTTGGCACTTTGTCTAGTTTTTTGCCTCAGTTTAACTCACAACATTATCTTAAAGCAGCTTTATACTATCACTTAGCAGTAAATGCCATATT